>NC_045977.1:42858331-43005831 GCF_010909765.2 Amblyraja radiata
GGTTCCGAGCCCCAGCTTGTGTATGTCCGTGTGTGAGGTGAGGCGAGGTGAGGCGGGGCAGGCAGGCAGCCTCGGGGGGTCGGGGTCTGCGGTAGTCGGTCGCTGATGTCATGTGTATTGTGTGGGGCTGGGTTAGTGGCGAGGAGCAGCCGCACCCTGGCTACATCTTGCAGATGGAAATAACTTTCTGTATCTGTATCAATACTCCGGCAATAGCAGCAACTCGCAGCAGCCCTGGCGCAGTGGGCAGCTCACACACCGGGATAGCTGTTAGATGTTTGCTTTCTGTACTTGACTCGTGTGTGTGTGTGTGTGTGGGTGTGTGGGTGTGGGCGTGGGCGTGGGCGTGTGTGTGTGTGTGGGTGTGTGTGTGGGCGCGTGTGTGTGTGGGTGTGTGTGGGCGTGTGTGGGTGTGGGCGTGTGTGGGTGTGTGTGGGCGTGTGTGGGTGTGTGGGTGGGTGTGTGGGTGGGTGGGTGTGTGGGTGTGTGTGGGCATGGGCGTGTGTGGGCATGTGTGTGTGTGTGTGCGCGTGTGCGTGTGGGTGTGGGTGTGTGGGTGTGTGGGTGTGTGGGTGCGTGTGGGTGTAAGGGTTTGTGCCAGTTTAATTTTCTTCTCAGTAATTTGAACTTTGATCTCTTTAGTCCCCTCCCTTCATACTGGTGTTTCAGGGTTTCTGTGTTTACACGGGGTTGGAGGGGTAAATGGTGTGTACATGGGGCGTACATGGTGTGTACATGGGGCGTATATGGGGGCATACAAGGTGTGTACATGGGGCGTATATGGGGCGTATATGGGGGTGTACAAGGTGTGTACATGGTGTGTACAAGGTGTGTACATGGGGCGTATATGGGGCGTATATGGGGGCATACAAGGTGTGTACATGGGGCGTACCTGGGGCGGCTGTACACAGTATGGGCCGTGTGAACCCACAGGGATGTGGACCCTTCACCCAGGGGCAGGGCTTTGCCAGCGAGGCTGTTCCGCCTTAAACTGACTGAGACTAAACCACTGTTCTTTATGTGAGGCGGTGATGTCATGTGTGGAAGATGCTGCTGGTGCGGCCCCAGCCACCGGGGGCAGTGATGAGGCAGCCTGTTGGGGTGGCACCCACCCACCTACCTTGGCCCCCACCCTGCCACCCATCCACAGTCAGGTCCCCGTTCCTGCCTTCTCCCCATATCCCCGACTGTTAGCCACCAACGTGCTGCCTCTGATTCACCAACTGTGCAGTAGCTTCTTCACACAGAGGGTGGTGGGTGTATGGAATGAGCTAGGGGCTAGTGGAATCAAGGGATATGGGGAGAAGGCAGGCACGGGTTATTGATTGGGGACGATCAGCCATGATCACAATGAATGGCCGTGCTGGCTCAAAGGGCCGAATGGCCTCCTCCTGCACCTATTTTCTATGTTTCTATGAGCTGCCAGAGGAGGTAGTTGAGGCTGGGACTATCCCAGCGTTGAAGAAACAGTTAGACAGGTACATGGATAGGACCGGTTTGGAGGGATATGGACCAAACGCAGGCAGGTGGGACTGGTGTAGTGGGACATTGTTGGCTGGAGCGGGCAAGTATAATACAATACAAATGTATTCGTCACCTACACCAACTAAGGTGCAGTGAAATGAATTTGCCAGCAGCGATACAATTAAATAGAACACACAACACACAATAAGATTTAACACAAACATCCACCACAGCATTCTTCATTCCTCACTGTGGTGGAAGGCACAAAGTTCAGCCAGTCGTCCTCCTTTGTTCACCCATGGTCGGGGCCATGAACCCTGCGTAGTCGCCACTACAGACAGCCGGATGTACAGGCCCTCTCGTCGGCATGATCTAAACTCTGACGTCGTTGTCCGAAGGGCCTGTTTCCAAACCGTATCATTCTATGACTCAATTACTATAAATTAATTATTATCCAAGCAGCCTACATGGCAGAATCACAAGATGGGGGGATTCATGGAGTCGTACAGCATGGAAACAGACCCTTCGGCCCAACTTACCCACACCTGCCAACATGTCCCATCTACACTAGTCCCACCTGCCCACGTTTGGTCCATATCCCTCCAAACCGGTCCTATCCATGTTCCTGTCCAAATGTCTCTTAAACGTTGGGATAGTCCCTGCCTCAACTACCTCCTCCTGCAGCTTGGTCCATACACACACCACCTCTTTGTGAATAGATTCCTATTAAACCTTTCCCCCCTCACGTTAACCCCTTGTTCCCTGGTTCTCGATTGTATGATAAGACGGCAACAGAAGGTGATTTTAAGGTCAGCACCTCCCCAGCCGTGTCGTCTGCAACACCGCTAGTGGGTAGAGTATCGTTGAGCAAGGGCGAGGCAGCGATGGGGCTGTAAGGAGCACAGTGAATCATTGTTAGATCTCAAACGCACACACACACATCTTCAACAGACATGGGATACAAAATGAAAAAATGAAAAACTGCAGATGCTTGTAAAGTCACACAAGGAAAAAGTGCTGGATACAGGGTGGGGGTGGGTGGGGGGGTGGTGGGCAGATGGGTGTCAGAGGGGAGACAAAGGGGTGTCGGATACGGAGAGAAGGGGAGGTGCGAGATGTGAAGCCGGAGGAGAGGATGTCAAGTCAATGATGGAGTTGGAGCTGAACCTGGCCACACAGTCATGTGTGTACAGGGGGTACCGTGGGGGGCTGAGCACGCTAGTGGGACGCAGGGAGTGGGTGTCGGATACGGAGAGAAGGGGAGGAGTGAGATGTGAAGCCAGAGGAGAAGATGTGGTTGGCGGGGCATGGGGAGGAAGAGGGGGATGGGGAGGAAGAGGGGGATGGGGAGGAAGAGGGGGATGGGGAGGAAGAGGGGGATGGGGAGGAAGAGGGGGAGGAAGAGGGGGATGGGGGGGGAAGAGGGGGATGGGTGGGAAGAGGGGGATGGGGAGGAAGAGGGGGATGGGGGGGGAAGAGGGGGAAGTTGTCTACATTGTCCCGTTTGTCTTGTGATGTGGCCACACTCAGTCTGTGAGCTTTGTTCTGTCCTCAGATTTCATGGCTGACAGAGACTCGGAAGTGTATCCCGTGGATGAGAGTTCTGTGGCGGGGATAAACTACAAGGCACCGGCACAGATGACCATGAGAGAGATCCAGGCATTAGACTGCAAGGACAAGAGTCTGACCAAGTACAAACAGACTCTGCTTGGCTGCTCCCCCATGGATCTAGGTTAGTATTCACTCACGCCCCTGCTGCAGTAACGGTGACCCAACCAACTGACCACATCAACACACGCATCTCCTGCCTTGATAAATCTTACTTCGATTTTCTTTCATCAGTACTAGATGGTGTGAGCTACAGGGAGAGGTTGAGTAGGCTGGGACTCTATTCCCTCGATGCGGGGTGATCTTATAGAGGTGTACAAATTCATGAGTAACCATGCAGGTACAACAGGCAGTGAAGAAAGCCAATGTTGGCCTTCATTGCAAGGGGATTTGAGTTTAGGAGCAAGGAGGTCCTTCTGCAGTTGTACAGGGACCTGGTGAGACCGCACCTGGAGTATTGTGTGCAATTTTGGTCTCCTAATTTTAGGAAGGACATTATTGTTATTGAGGTTAATTTACCAGGTTAATTCCCGGGAAAGCCAGGCTGACATAGGATGAAAGAATGGGTCGACTGGGCTTGTATTCACTGGAATTTAGAAGGTTGAGAGGGGATCTTGTAGAGACATGTGAAATTCTTAAAGGATTGGACAGGCTAGATGCAGGAAAAATGTTTCCGATGTTGGGGGAGTCCAGAACCAGGGGCCACAGTTTAAGAATAAGGGGTCGGCCATTTAGGACTGAGATGAGGAAAAACTTTTTCACCCAGAGAGTTGTAAATCTGTGGAATTCTCTGCCACAGAAGGCAGTGGAGGCCAATTCACTGGCTGTTTTCAAGAGAGAGTTAGATTTAGCTCTTCTGACTAAAGGAATCATTTGTTTTTATGAGAGGAATAGATGGGGTAGATGCACAGAGTCTCTTGTCCAGAGTAGGTGAATCTAGAACCAAAGGACATAAGTTTAAAGTGAGGGGGGAAGATTTAATAGGAATCTGAGGGGTATCTTTTCCACACAGAGGGTGGTGGGTGTAAGGAACGAGCTACCAGAGGAGGTAGTTGAGTCTGGGACTATCCCAACGTTTAAGAAACAGTTAGACAGGTACATGGATCAGACAGGTTTGGAGGGATATGGACCAAACGCGGGCAAGTGGGACTAGTGTAGATGGGACATGTTGGCCAGTATGGGCAAGTTGGGCCGAAGGGCCTGTTTCCATTCTGTATCACTCTATGACTCAATGAATTATTTTCCAAGCATGAATGACAAGATGGGGAGTCATAGTCATACAGCATGGAAACAGACCCTTCGGCCCAACCAGTCCATGCCGACCAAGATGCCTCATCTGAGCTATTCCCATTTGCCCGAAGATAGAAACAAAATGCTGGAGTAACTCAGCGTGACAGGCAGCATCTCTGGAGAGAAGAAATGGGCAATGTTTCATTTCGAGACCCTTCTTCAGACTGAGAGTCAGGGGATGAGGGACACATAGAGATATGGAAGGGTAAGGTGTGAAAACGAGACATCAAAGGGGACGAGGGTCGAGGAAATTGTTGACTAGATCTTTGTTAGCTGAGGGGAAGGTGACAACGAGGCAGACAATGTAATATTTAATCAGGAAGACAGTGGAACTAATTGGAGAACCAGGATGGGGAGGGGATAGAGAGAGGGAAAACAAGGGTTACTGGAAGTTAGAGAAGTCAATGTTCATACTACTGGGGTGTAAGCTGCCCAAGTGAAATATGAGGTGCTGTTCCTCCAATTAGCACTGGGCCTCACTCTGATAATGGAGGCTCGGGACAGAAACGGCAGATTGGGAATGGGAGGGGAAGTTAACCCTAACCCTGACCCTAACCCTAACCCTGACCCTAACCCTCATGCAGCAGACCCTGACCCTGACCCTGCCCCTGACCCTGACCCTGACCCTAACCCTAACCCTAACCCTCATGCAGCAGACCCTGCCCCTGACCCTAACCCTGACCCTGACCCTAACCCTAACCCTCATGCAGCAGACCCTGACCCTGACCCTAACCCTCATGCAGCAGACCCTGACCCTGACCCTGACCCTAACCCTAACGCAGCAGACCCTAACCCTCATGCAGCAGACCCTGAACCTGACCCTAACCCTGACCCTAACCCTGACCCTAACCCTAACCCTCATGCAGCAGACCCTGAACCTGACCCTAACCCTGACCCTAACCCTAACCCTCATGCAGCAGACCCTGACCCTGACCCTAACCCTGACCCTAACCCTGACCCTGACCCTAACCCTCATGCAGCAGACCCTGACCCTAACCCTGACCCTGACCCTAACCCTCATGCAGCAGACCCTGACCCTAACCCTGACCCTGACCCTAACCCTCATGCAGCAGACCCTAACCCTAACCCTCGCGGCAGTTCATGGCTGGACGGGCAGCAGACCAGAGTTGGGTTGGAATATTATGCTGATTATGGAGAAATCATTCCATTTTATTTGGAAAAGAATGTGAAAATGTAATTTGAGATTTAATGATCTGGCACTGATGTCTTCTGTAAGGTTCGCTCGCCTCAACTAATATACTTTAAATCGCTAATTATATTCAGCGTCAATGGAAGTTATATTCAGCTGTCGGTGGGGATGTAGGGGTCTTTTTACTGTGGGTGGGGTTATTTTTTGAAACCCCACCCCTCCCCATCTCTCCCACCCACATCCCACCCCATTCCCACCCCATCCCCACCCACCCTACTCTTGTCCTCCCAGCCCACCCCTCCCCCTCCCAGTGCACCCCGTCCCCCCCACACACATCCTCCCCCTCCCCGAACAAGTGTGCTGTGCTGCATTGCTGCGTGCTGCATTGGTGCTGTGCGTTGCTGATTGACACAGCATGGTAACACTACTGTGCCACCTCTGTGTCCATACAGATGCCAGCGTACCCAATGTCCAGGTGACCAGGCTGACGTTGGTCTGCCCCACCGCGCCCGAGCCCATCTTCATGGATTTAACAGGTAACACATTCCCTCTCTGCCCCCGAGTGAGAAGCCATGGGGTCCAATCACAGCTCGGCAGCTCTCAGTGGGAGGGGAGCAGGTCTGGTGGGGGGGGGGGAGTGGGGGGGAGGGTGGTGGTGGGGGGTGGGGAGTGGGGGGGAGGGTGGTGGTGGGGGTGGGGAGTGGGGGGAGGGTGGTGGTGGGGGGAGGGGAGTGGGGGGAGGGGGGTGGGAGTGGGTGGTGGGGAGTTGGGGTGGTGGGGAGTGGGGAGTGTGCAGTTGTGGGTGGGGAGTGGGGGGAGGAGAGTGGGGGGAGGGGGGAGTGAGGTGGGAGGGGGGAGGGGCAGTGGGGGGAAGGTGGGGTGTGGGGGGTGGGGGGGGGTGGAGGGGAAGTGAGTGGTGGGGAGTTGGGGTGTGGAGGGGGTGGGGAGTGGGGGGTGTGGGGAGGGGGTGGAGAGTGGGGGGAGGGGGTGGGGAGTGGGGGAGGGGTGGTGGGGAGCATTAGAGTGTGCAGGGGTGGTGGGCAGCCACAGCTTAGACTCGGTGGTGAAGCAGTTTGACACATCCAGGCGTTATGGAAACACACAGATAAGCTAGTGTACATTGTCTAGAACTGTAGGTCTAAGGATGACATCATCTGTGCCCAGAATCAGACATCAGATCATTGATGAGAAATGATTTCATAAAACGCAATGTGGACTGTGTGTGTGTGTCACTGAAGACAGGCACAGAGTGCTGGAGTAACTCAGCGGGTCAGGCAGCATCTGTGGAGAACATGGATAGGTGACGCTATGGGTCGAGACCGTTCTTCAGACGGATGTGGGGGTGGGGTGGCGGGCGGGAAGAACCGGAGACAGTGGGCTGTGGAAGAGCTGGGAAGGGGAGGGGAAAGAGGGAGGAAGCAGGGACTACCTGAAATCAATGTTCGTACTGCTGGGGTGTAAAATACCCAAGTGAAATATGAGATATGAGGTGCTGCTCCTCCAATTTACGGTGTGGTGGTGTGGAGGCTGCTAGCTGTTGTGTTTTCTAAAGATGAAACATCTTCAGCCTTGTATGAGGTGTGCCCACTTCTCGTTACGTGCAGAAGATTCTGATCCTGATCTTTGTGCACATTTATATTTGGGTGTGTGAGGGACATGTTTACTCTGTTTGGCCTGATCCGTAGAGGATCTGCAGAGGGATATTGTACTGTTGATCTCAGCTGGATTCAATGTCACAAGCTGGAGATGGAAGGGCGGTGATATGGTCCCGGGCCACTGATATGTTCAGTAAAGCTGATGTATAGGGTGGATTTAGGCAGCGTCTCATCTCCAGAAGCAGGTTGATCACATGTTGCTTTTAGTCATTCAATAAAAATCAAACGGTAGCACAGTGCCGTTCAGAGAATCAACGGCTGAGGTGGTGGCTGCAGATTGGCGTCTCGGTGAGGTAGTTGCTGGTTCGGCACTGTGTCTCGGTGAGGTAGTTGCCGGTTCGGCGCTGGGTCTCGGTGAGGTAGTTGCCGGTTCAGCGCTGTGTCTCAGTGAGGTAGTTGCCGATCGCCACTGGGTCTCGGTGAGGTAGTTGCCGGTTCGGCACTGGGTCTCAGTGAGGTAGTTGCCGATCGCCACTGGGTCTCAGTGAGGTAGTTGCCGGTTCGGCACTGGGTCTCGGTGAGGTAGTTGCCGGTGGGCACTGGGTCTCGGTGAGGTAGTTGCCGGTTCGGCACTGGGTCTCGGTGAGGTAGTTGCCGATCGGCACTGGGTCTCGGTGAGGTAGTTGCTGGTGGGCACTGGGTCTCGGTGAGGTAGTTGCCGGTGGGCACTGGGTCTCGGTGAGGTAGTTGCCGGTGGGCACTGGGTCTCGGTGAGGTAGTTGCCGATCGGCACTGGGTCTCGGTGAGGTAGTTGCCGGTGGGCACTGGGTCTCGGTGAGGTAGTTGCCGGTTCGGCACTGGGTCTCGGTGAGGTATTTGCCGGTTCGGCACTCTGTGACCAGTGATGTCCACACCAGCATAAACATCCATGTTTGACCATGTATTTTCCAGGTGACCTGGCAGCGCTGAAGAAGAAAACCTTTGTGCTGAAGGAAGGCGTTGAATACAGATTGAGAATTAACTTCAAGGTAAGGACATTGTCCCAGTGCCGTACGTACAAGCAATGCTGATTACTGAACAGCTACCTCCGAGCCTTGATATCAATGCTTGTGTTTGCAATGTTAGATTCACACAGCACGGAGACAGGCCCTTCGGCCCAACTTGTCCATGCTGACCTGGACCCATGTGCCTGGGTCTGGTCCAGATCCTTCTGCAACTTTCCTGTCTGTCTCCCTATTTGTGCTGCCTGTACTCAATGTCAGCTGATCAACAGCCTGGTGGGATGGGTCAGTCTGTCACCATCTGTGGTCCTGACCCTCACACCCCCATCCCCATCCCCACGTGCAGGCAGGTGGGTCTGATGCAGATGGGACATGATGGGCAAGTTGGGCTGAAGGGCCTGTTTCCACGCTGGTTGACTCTAAATGAACAATTCTCACTTGGAGATAATTGTGGCGTTTACTACAATCAACTTCTTGACTCCTCCCTCAGGTGAACAAGGAGATTGTTTCGGGATTAAAGTATGTCCACTATACTTGCAAGGGCCGTTTACAGGGTAAGTTATGTGTGGCAATTCCACCCTCAACCCCTCATCTAGAATATATCTGCTTCACCTAAATAGGGCAAGCATTCTCTTGAAGCGTTGTAGCAGGGGTAGGCCATTCAGCCCATCAGGTTTGCTCTCCCATTCAACATACTCATGGTGAGGATCCATCACTGCCTTGTTACCCTCTTCATCCCAAAACCTTCAGTCCCTTTTTCTTCCCGAAATATGTCCACCTCCTCATTGAATATGTCCAATAGCTGGCCACCACCAGACGTCACTGGCCTCACAAGGTCATAAGGGATAGGAGTAGAATTAGGCCATTCGGCCCATCAAGTCTACTCTGCCATTCAATCATGGCTGATCCATCTCTCCCTCCTTTGAGTATAGGAGCAGGGAGGTTCTACTGCAGTTGTACAGGGTCTTGGTGAGACCACACCTGGAGTATTGCGTACAGTTTTGGTCTCCGAATCTGAGGAAGGACACTATTGCCATAGAGGGAGTACAGAGAAGGTTCACCAGACTGATTCCTGGGATGTCAGGACTTTCATATGAAGAAAGACTGGATAGACTCGGCTTGTACTCGCTAGAATTTAGGAGATTGAGGGGGGATCTTATAGAAACTTACAAAATTCTTAAGGGGTTGGACAGGCTAGATGCAGGAAGATTGTTCCCGATGTTGGGGAAGTCCAGGACAAGGGGTCACAGCTTAAGGATAGAGGGGAAATCCTTTAAGACCGAGATGAGAAAAACATTTTTTCACACAGAGAGTGGTGAATCTCTGGAACTCTCTGCCACAGAAGGTAGTTGAGGCCAGTTCATTGGCTATATTTAAGAGGGAGTTAGATGTGGCCCTTGTGGCTAAAGGGATCAAGGGGTATGGAGAGAAGGCAGGTACGGGATACTGAGTTGGATGATCAGCCATGATTATATTGAATGGCGGTGCAGGCTCGAAGGGCCGAATGGCCTACTCCTGCACCTATTTTCTATGTATCTATGTATCTAACCCCATTCTCCTGCCTTCTCCCCATAATCTCTGACACCCGCACTAATCAAGAATCTATCTCTGCTTTAAAAACATCCACTGACTTGGCCTCCACAGCCGTCTGAATTCCATGGATTCGCCACCTTCTGGCTATAGAAATGTCTCCTCATCTCCTTCCTAAAAGAACATCCTTTAATTCTGGGGCGGTGATATGGCAGCAGACCTACACCTAGAGAGGGCACCAGATGGGGTCTCCCCCTGCCCACTGCCCCATCGTGATGCCCGTGATACTGTACACAGACTGCCTAGTGGACAACAGAGCGCTGGTCCTGAATACACCCTCCTTGTGGCTGGTGGACAACGCACAGATCTCACACCTCGCCTCGCAACGGGCAAGATGTGTTATAGTCACACCAACCAGGTACAACAATGGAATGTGGACAAAAATGCTGGAGAAACTCAGCGGGTGCGGTAGCATCTATGGAGCAAAGGAAATAGGCAACGCTTCGGCCCGAAACGTTGCCTATTTCCTTCGGACCGAAACGTTGCCTATTTCCTTAGATGCTGCTGCACCCGCTGAGTTTCTCCAGCATTTTTGCCTACCTTTGATTTTCCAGCATCTGCAGTTCCTTCTTGAACATAGAATAATGGAATGCTGGCTTGCTGCATCAGGCCACGATGTGTAAACATGGTATTCTGGAAACTATAAATCAGTAAATACTTCAGCGCGCATATCTACATACACACACACACACGCGCACACACGCACACACACGCGCGCACACACACACACACACACACACGCACACACACGCGCATAAACACACACACACGCGCGCGCACACATAAACACACGCGCGCACACACACACACATACACGCACGCACACGCACACATACATATACACACACATACACACACACACACACATATATATATATGCACACACACACACACACACACACACATACATACACACACACACACACACACACACACACACACACACACACACACACACACACACACACACACACACACACACAAACAATCATTGTGCAAAGAGACAAATCCAATGTCCTCACAGATGTGCTACAGAGGTTATTTGGAGGTTAGTGTTACATAGCCTGATGGCTGCAGGGAAGAAACTTCTCCTCAACTTGTATTTTCTCCATTTAGTCACCATTCCACTACATGACCTCTGTGTTTACACGATCACGTATTCATTCACTGTAAACTGCATCCGTCACGCATTCTCCTATTCACCCAACTTGTCCAATATCACAATGGAGCCCTGCTCAATAGACAATAGGTGCAGGAGTAGGCCATTCGGCCCTTCGAGCCAGCACCGCCATTCACTGTGTTCATGGCTGATCATCCACATTCAGTAGCCTGTTCCTGCCTTCTCCCCATACCATATAACCATATAACAATTACAGCACGGAAACAGGCCATCTCGACCCTTCTAGTCCGTGCCGAACACGTATTCTCCCCTAGTCCCATCTACCTGCGCTCAGACCATAACCCTCCATTCCTTTCCCGTCCATATAACTATCCAATTTATTTTTAAATGATAAAAACGAACCTGCCTCCACCACCTTCACTGGAAGCTCATTCCACACAGCCACCACTCTCTGAGTAAAGAAGTTCCCCCTCATGTTACCCCTAAACTTCTGTCCCTTAATTCTCAAGTCATGTCCCCTTGTTTGAATCTTCCCTACTCTCAGTGGGAAAAGCTTATCCACGTCAACTCTGTCTATCCCTCTCATCATTTTAAAGACCTCTATCAAGTCCCCCCTTAACCTTCTTCGCTCCAAAGAATAAAGCCCTAACTTGTTCAACCTTTCTCTGTAACTTAGTTGCTGAAACCCAGGCAACATTCTAGTAAATCTCCTCTGTACTCTCTCTATTTTGTTGACATCCTTCCTATAATTAGGCGACCAAAATTGTACCCCATACTCCAGAATTGGCCTCACCAATGCCTTGTACAATTTTAACATTACATCCCAACTTCTATACTCAATGCTCTGATTTATAAAGGCCAGCACACCAAAAGCTTTCTTTACCACCCTATCTACATGAGATTCCACTTTCAGGGAACTGTGCACAGTTATTCCAAGATCCCTCTGTTCACCTGCATTCTTCAATTCCCTACCATTTACCATGTACGTCCTATTTTGATTTGTCCTGCCAAGATGTAGCACCTCACACTTATCAGCATTAAACTCCATCTGCCATCTTTCAGCCCACTCTTCCAACCGGCATAAATCTCTCTGTAGCCTTTGAAAATCTACTTCATTATCCACAACCCCACCTATCTTATTATCTGCATACTTACGAATCCAATTTACCACACCATCATCCAGATCATTGATGTACATGACAAACAACAGTGGACCCAACACAGATCCCTGTGGCACCCCACTAGTCACTGGCCTCCAACCTGACAAACAACCATCCACCATTACTCTCTGGCATCTCCCATTCAGCCACTGTTGAATCCATCTTGCTACTCCACCATTAATACCCAACCATTGAACCTTCTTAACCAACCTTCCGTGAGGAACCTTGTCAAAGGCCTTACTGAAGTCCATATATACAACATCCATGGCTTTACCCTCATCAATTTCCCAAGTAACCTCTTCAAAAAATTCAAGAAGATTAGTCAAACATGACCTTCCAGGCACAAATCCATGTTGACTGTTCCTAATCAGACCCTGTTTATCCAGATGCTTATATATATTATCTCTAAGTATCCTTTCCATTAATTTGCCCACCACTGACGTCAAACTAACAGGTCTATAATTGCTAGGTTTACTCTTAGACCCCTTTTTAAACAATGGAACAACATGCGCAGTACGCCAATCCTCCGGCACTATTGCCGTTTCTAATGACATTTGAAATATTTCTGTCATAGCCCCTGCTATTTCTACACTAACTTCCCTCAATGTCCTAGGGAATATCCTGTCCGGACCTGGAGACTTATCCACTTTTATATTTCTCAAAAGTGTCAGTACTTCCTCTTCTTTGAATCTCATAGTTTCCATAGCTACTCTACTTGTTTCCCTTACCTCACATAATTCAATATCCTTCTCCTTGGTGAATACCGAAGAAAATAAATTGTTCAATATCTCCCCCATCTCTTTTGGCTCTGCAGATAGCTGTCCACTCTGACTCTCTAATGGACCAATTTTATCCCTCGTTATCCTTTTGCTATTAATATAGCTGTAGAAACCCTTTGGATTTACTTTCACCTTATTTGCCAAAGCAACCTCATATCTTCTTTTAGCTTTTCTAATTTCTTTCTTAAGACTCTTTTTACATTCTTTATACTCCTCAAGCACCTCATTTACTCCATGCTGCCTATAATTATTGTAGATCTCTCTCTTTTTCCGAACTAAGTGTCCAATTTCCCTTGAAAACCATGGCTCTTTCCAATTTTTACTATTTCCTTTCAACCGAACAGGGACATAAAGATTCTGTACTCTTAAAATTTCACCTTTAAATGTCCTCCATTTCTCTTCCACATCTTTCCCATAAAACAAACTGTCCCAATTTACTCCTTTTAAATCCTTTCGCATCTCCTCAAAGTTAGCCTTTCTCCAATCAAAAATCTCAACCCTAGGTCCAGTTCTGACCCTCTCCATAATTATATTGAAACTAATGGTATTGTGATCACTGGTCCCGAACTGTTCCCCAACGCATATCTCTGCCACCTGACCCGTCTCATTTCCTAACAGGAGGTCCAGCACCGCCCCTTCTCTAGTAGACACTTCTATGTATTGCTGCAAAAAACTATCCTGCACCCATTTTACAAACTCCAACCCATCCAGCCCATTTACAGAATGTGTTTCCCCCTGACTCCGCTATTTTTTTTTTTTTAATATTTTATTTTATTAGAAGTAAGTACAGTCATATGGCACCAAAGTGCCTAATATATATTTTCATAATACATTTTATGTACAACTTCTTTTTTTTTTTTTGTTACATTGAAAAAAGATTAGAATAAGAAAAAGAAGTTAGATAGTAAAGGATAGAAAGATGTGAAATATATAGTGTGTGAAAAAAGAAAACGAGTAAATGAAGAAAGTTGAGAGAGAAAATAGAGAAAATAAAATAAAATAAAATAAAAAAGAAAAGGAGATCATTATTTATAATCTTGACCAACCCTCGTCCAGTCCTGAAACTGTTATGTTTTACAATTGTGTTGCACCATATGATTCCAAAAAAACGACGAATGGAGACCAACTCGTTATGAATTGGTCTGATTTATCCATTAGGAGGAAGACTCCGCTATTTTTAAGAGCCCTATCTAACTATCTCTTGAAAGCATCCAGAAAACATCCTCCACTGCCTTTTGAGGCAGAGAATTCCACAGATTCACAACTCTCTGGGTAAAAAAAAGTTTTTCCTCATCTCCATTCTTAAACTGTGACCCCTGGTTCTGGACTCCCCCAACATCGGGAACATGTTTCCTGCCTCTAGCGTGTCCAAACCTTTAACAATCTTATATGTTTCAATAAGATATCCTCTCATCCTTCTAAATTCAAGCCCAGCCGCTCCCAGTCCCGCCATCCCGGGAATTAACCTGATGAACCTACGCTGCACTCCCTCAATAGCAAGAATGGCCTTCCTCATATTTGGAGACCACAACTGCACACAATAGTCCAGGTGTGGTCTCACTAGGGCCCTGCACAACTGCAGAAGGACCTCTTTGCTCCTATACTCAGCTCCTGTTGTTATGAAGGCCAACATGCCATTCGCTTTCTTCACTGCCTGCTGTACCTGCATGCTTACTTTCAGTGACTGATGAACAAGGACCCCCAGATCTCCTTTTCCCAACTTGACACCATTCAGATAATAATCTGCCTTCCTGTTTTTGCTACCAAAGTGGATAACCTCACATTTATCCACATTAAACTGCATCTGCCCTGCATCTGCCCACTCCCCCAACCTGTCCAAGTCACCCTGTTGTCATAGCATCCTCCTCACAGTTCACACTGCCACCCAGCTTTGTGTCTCCTCACCGCTAACATCCTTCATGGTCTGCCTTCTGACAACTTGGTGAGGCTATTGTTATTTCCCTCACCAATGTTATTGTGATTTGGAATCGTAGAATTGTTCACCACCATGTCCAAGATGCCTCATCTAAACACGTCTCATTCACCCGTGTTTGGCCCATATCCCTCTAAACCTGCCCTATCCACGCACCTGTCCAAATGTCTCTCTAATGTTATTGAAACTGCCTCAATGACCGCCTCTGGCAGCTCGTTCCATCCCCCCACCACCCTCTGTGGAAAGGTTGTCCCTTGGGTTCCTATTAAACCTTTTGCCCTTCTCCTGAAACCTATGTCCACTGGTCCTTGATTCACCTACTCTGGGCAAGGGTCAAGAGAGTTTTATTGTCAGTGTGTCCCTGATAGGACAATGAAATTCTTGCTTGCTGCAGCACAACAGAATATGTAAACATAATACAGAACAGGAGATAAAAGTTCAGTGTGTCTATAGATCATAATCCAGTCATTCCCAAACTGGGGCCATATGGGGCAAATTTCAGGGGGGGCCACAGAAAAATGTTGGGATTTAGGGGGCCACAGGTTCAACGAACTGTTGCCTCCTAAATTTCAGTTCTAATAAATTTAAATCTATGTCGTTGAAATATTTTCGATGTTTGTGGAATAGAATAAAAGTGCAATTAATAGACACTGATATTTTTATGGAAGGTATTATAATATTGAAGTACTTTTTTTCCGCTAATAATGTCATGGGGGGGCCACAGAAAAATTAAAAGATCCCAAGGGGGCCATGAGCTAAAAAAGGTTGGGAACCACTGCCATAGACCATATATACACACAATAAATCAACAGATAAAGTGCAATAATAATAATAGACTGTTATTGTTCAGAGCTTGTTGGTGTCGTGTTTAATAGCCTGATGGACTGTGTGCATCAATATGCCACGATGCAATGTTAAAGCAGTTTCTTTGCCAGCACTAACTCTCTCCCCCCTTTGGTGTGAGCAGCTAGCAAGGACACGTACATGGTGGGCAGCTATGGGCCCAGAGAGGCGGAGTACGAGTTCCTCAGCCCGGTGGAGGAGGCACCAACAGGGTTGATGGTGAGGAGCATGTACACCATGAAGTCTCACTTCACAGACGATGACAAAAGTGACCACCTGCACTGGGAGTGGAAGCTGAGCATAAAGAAGGACTGGCTGGACTAGGATCTGACTCCTGAATGTGGTCTGAGGGATTACTGGCCTGGTACCAAAGTTACCTTACGGCTTTTTATCACCATTACTGTCTGTGTGTGTGTGTCATTCATTGTTCCAATGTAACTTTGTCTGCAGACCCATTTGCTTCTCGTACAAGTGCTTCAGGTGTATGCAGGCGTGTCCAGGCGTGTGCAGGCGTGACCAGGTGTGACCAGGTGTGACCAGGCGTGTGCAGGTGTGACCAGGTGTGTGCAGGCGTGTCCAGGTGTGTGCAGGTGTGACCAGGTGTGTGCAGGTGTGACCAGGTGTGTGCAGGTGTGACCAGGTGTGTGACCAGGTGTGTGCAGGTGTGACCAGGTGTGTGCAGGTGTGGTGTGAATGATGAGACGAAGGTGAGTCTCAGGACTGACATGGATGTGAGGAAGTTTAGACCAATAACTAACTATGCTACACCATTGCTAACGTGAGTGGGAAGCGGATGACCGGTGTGGTCGGTGGAGCAGTGGCCCACAGCCCGGCCTTGCTGCCAGGCACATATTCCATCAATTCTGCTTCTTCATTTACTTTAATCTGGGGTAATGCTGGAGGTGTAACTGGCAATCCACACAGTGGGAATATCCCAGCCTGTAGTTCATTGGAATCTACCATCTATTGATCGCCCTGAATAAGTATTTTCTGCAGTTTACCTCAAACACTCCAAGACAAACCGGTTTGTAGGATAGGCACAAAAATCTGGAGTAACTCAGCGGGACGGGCAGCATCTCTGGAGAGAAGGAATGGGTGACGTTTCGGGTTGAGACCCTTCTTCAATCTGAAGAGATGCTGCCTGTCCCGCTGAGTTACTCCAGCTTTTTGTGTCTATCTTCGCTTTAAACCGGCATCTGCAGTTCCTTCTGACACAGGTCTAATTGGTAATTGGCTTGGTATAAATGTAAATTGTCCCTAGATCGTCAGTTTGAACCCAGACATTAAAGGTAGACAAAAATGCTGGAGAAACTCAGCGGGTGAGGCAGCGTCTATGGATCGAAGGATAGGTGGCGTTTCGGATCGAGACCCTTCCACCTATTTCCTTCGCTCCATAGACGCTGCCTCATCCGCTGAGTTTCTCCAGCATTTTTGTCTACCTTTGATTTTTCCAGCATCTGCAGTTCATTTTTAAACATGAACCCTGACATTAAACACCGCGCCAATGAAGCCCGTGAAGTGGACATCTACGTTTCTAAAGGACGTCACGGGCTGCAGACAACTCCAGCATGTCCCGACCTTGTGTTCCTTGCACCCAGCCTTTTGCCATCCACCTTCTGCTTCACCTGAATTTGCCGTCAGTCCCAAATACAAAATGCCTGTCGATCGCCGAGAGGAATGTGAAATTGTAGCTGTTTATTTGACAGTATTTCACCCTCTCACAGCAGGGTCCTTGATTACATTGTGTTGAGTCTGGCTGCATTCCAGTGATTCTCTCTGCCTTGGACTTTGCCTTCCACTGAGAAGCTTCTTGTGATGGAGGCAGCATGTTAGATAGTATGAAGATGTGTGTTGAGGTCATGTGATAGGAGCAGAATAAGGCCATTCGGCCCATCAAGACTACTCTACTCTGCCATTCAATCATGGCTGATCTATCTCTCCCTCCCTCCTAACCCCATTCTCCCCACAACCCCTGCACAAGAGTGTGATGTAATGGAAATGCTGTACTTCACTCCCAGCCCTGACTGCTTTGCCCTCTCTCCCCTCCCCCCCCCTCTCTCTCTCTCTCTCTCTCTCTCTCTCTCTCTCTCTCCCTCTCTCTCTCTCTCTCTCTCTCTCTCTCTCTCTCTCTCTCTCTCTCACAGCTGACTGTATCAATGACAAATATTGTGCATTTTTGGTCGCCTCCTTCATTCCAAAACGCTTTGTGAAATTTCAGTAAGATTCTTCAAGTGTAATGAGGTGGGCGTGTGATGCCCCTGGACTGTTGCTGCCGCGGTTCACTGTGGCCAGCGACTGGCCCATCCACTCCGCTAGCCCCATCCTATCTCCATGTGAAGCTCTGATGTTCCTGTGACGTGTTTGATGCTTCAAATAAAGATTGGGCATGAGAAGACCAACCATCGTCCTCTTGTTTTATTTACTAACAGAGCCTAGAAAGGTGATATATCCCTCACAAGCCAATCAAAGTTGATCTTGAAGAAACCTTAAGGGCCTGTCCCACATGGTGATTTTTCGGCAACGTCATATCCGTGTCGCCAAAATATTTTGAACATTTCAAATTCCAACGTTGACAAAAAAAAGTAGCGACACTTGAAAAAACGGCGTGCGTCAAACATCGACGACCTGATACGTCAGTCAATGATGCCGACAGTCGCCAAAAACATCGGCAAGTGGGACTGGCCCTTAAAGCAGACACAAATACTGGAGAAACTCAGCGGGTCAGGCAGCATCTATGGAGCGATGGAACAGGTGACGTTTCGGGTCGAGACCCTTCGTCAGACTTCAACAAAACCTGGTTGTTTGTCGCTTGGTGGAGGGTGCGAGTGTGATCCTGCACAGCCGTGCCCACACTGTAGCACCCACACTGTAGCACCCACACTGTAGCACCCACACTGTAGCACCCACACTGTAGCACCCACACACTAGCACCCACACTGTAGCACCCACATACTAGCACCCACACACTAGCACCCACACTGTAGCACCCACACTGTAGCACCCACACACTAGCACCCACACACTAGCACCCACACACTAGCACCCACACACTAGCACCCACACTGCAGCACCCACACTGCAGCACCCACACTGCAGCACCCACACTGCAGCACCCACACTGCAGCACCCACACACTAGCACCCACACTGTAGCACCCACACTGTAGCACCCACACTGTAGCACCCACACTGTAGCACCCACACTGTAGCACCCACACTGTAGCACCCACACTGTAGCACCCACACACTAGCACCCACACTGCAGCACCCACACTGCAGCACCCACACTGCAGCACCCACACTGTAGCACCCACACTGTAACACCCACACTGTAGCACCCACACACTAGCACCCACACTGCAGCACCCACACTGCAGCACCCACACACTAGCACCCACACTGCAGCACCCACACTGCAGCACCCACACTGCAGCACCCACACTGTAGCACCCACACTGCAGCACCCACACTGTAGCACCCACACTGCAGCACCCACACTGTAGCACCCACACTGCAGCACCCACACTGCAGCACCCACACTGTAGCACCCACACACTAGCACCCACACACTAGCACCCACACACTAGCACCCACACACTAGCACCCACACTGTAGCACCCACACACTAGCACCCACTGTAGCACCCACACTGTAGCACCCAGACTGTAGCACCTACACTGTGTTATTTACATATCACACCATTAAACCCAAGTAGAATCAACACTATTGCCAGCTAATCAAAGAAAGAACAATGACACCAAGGGCGGCACGGTGGAGCAGCAGTAGAGTTGCTGCCTCACAGCGCCAGAGACCCGGGTTCGATCCCGACTACGGGTGCTGTCTGTACGGAGTTTGTACGTTCTCCCCGTGACCTGCGTGGGTTTTCTCCGAGATCTTCGGTTTCCTCCCACACTCCAAAGACGTACAGGTTTGTAGGTTAACTGGCTTGGCAAATGTAAATTGTCCCTAGTGTGTGTAGGATAGTGTTAGTGTGTGGGGGTCGGTGCAGACTCGGTGGGCCGAAGGGCCTGTTTCCGTGCTGTATCTCTAAACTAAACTCATTGGCACAAATACCGTGCATAAGCCATGTGGGACTTCAGAGTTGATACCTCTACATTGTTTGTACATCTGACATTATTTACCTTTATTCTATCAGGACAGTTTTCCTTTCACATCTCCACCTTGTGGCGAGGTGGTGAGTTTGAAGAAGGGTTTCGGCCCGAAACGTCGCCTATTTCCTTCGCTCCATAGATGCTGCTGCACCCGCTGAGTTTCCCCAGCAATTTTGTGTACCTGGTGAGTTTGTATGTCAGGTGTGTGTGTGTTTCATCGCCCATAATGGCCACACACAGTGTGATTGTCACAGGATAGTCCATGTGTGGAGTGGCTTTGCTCTTCATTCAAGAAAGGCAGCTTCAAAATGAACACAAACTATCGGCCGTCTGGGTGAACTCATCTTTTACACACAAAGTCCTGGAGTAACTCAGCGGGTCAGGCAGCATCTCTCGACAGAAGGGATGAGTGATGTTTTGGGTCAAGACCCTTCTTCAGAGCCGACCCGAAACGTCACCCATTCCTTCTCTCCAGAGATGCTGCCTGTCCCGCTGAGTTACTCCAGCACTTAGTGTCTATCTTCGGTGTAAACCAGCATCTGCAGTTCCTTCCTACACATTTCATTTAACTCGGTCCTCAGTGCCAGGGGCCACAGTTTAAGAATAAGGAGTAAGCCATTTAGAACGGAGACGAGGAAATACTTTTTCTCACAGAGAGTGGTGAGTTTGTGGAATTCTCTGCCTCGGAGGGCAGTGGAGGCAGGTTCTCTGGATGTTTTCAAGGGAGAGCTAGATAGAGCTCTTAAAGATAGAGGAGTCGGGGGATATGGGGAGAAGGCAGGAACGGGGTACTGATTGTGGGTGATCAGCCGTGATCACATTGAATGGCGGTGCTGGCTCGAAGGGCTGAATGGCCTACTCCTGCACCTATTGTCTATTGTCTCTCTATACATTTTAATAATATTCCCGGCATAATAACCAGTGCTACCATAACGATAATAAGGTTTGTTTTATTTTGTGGGAACTTGCTCATCAAGGTTGGGGAAAGGCAATATTTATACATTGCCGACCCACCAACTGGACTAACGGCCACACCTCAGGCCACAGGCCACAGGCCACAGGCTGGCTGCTTCATTTAAAATCACTCCGTTGTAAAATAATGTTTTATTCCAAGATCTATGATCATTATTGTGGCAATATTATTCATATTTACCTAACCACATTTGAATCATAAAGTCACACAGCGTAGAAACAGGCCCTTCGGCCCAACTAATCCATGCTAACAAAGATGCCCATCTAACCTAGTCCCATCTGCCTGCGTTTGTCCCATGTCCATCCTAAACATTGCCTGTCCATGAACCTGTCCAATGTCTTTTAAATATAGTCCCAGCCTCAACTACCTCCTCTGGCAGCTTATTCCATACCCCCCCCCCCTTCCCGCCAGCTTGTTCCATACACCCCCCCCCCCCCACCCCCCCACCAGCTTGTTCCATACACCCCCCCCCCCCCCCTTCCCGCCAGCTTGTTCCATACACCCACCACACTCTGTGTGAAAAAGTTGCCCATCACCTTACACCTGTATCCTGTAGTTTGTGAAATAAAACAAGTATTTCTAGGTGAATAACCAACAAATATATTGTATGATCTGTTTACCTATGAACGTACTCTGTGCCTAGTCATAACTTTGTTAAAGTCACCCCTAACTTGCTTCATCGGCTGGCAATGTCAACACCGTAGTGGCGCTGTACACCAGGTTCTCCAGTGGGGGAGGTGAGTAAACAGAGGCAGTAACTTGGACCTAACGCCAGTCTACACGTGGCTCTCCACATCTGCTGGGAAGAGACCGTTTCCCAGAGTCAGTGAGCTGTCAGCTGCCGGAGAAATATCAACCTCCAACCACTGCCTCACGGGGCAAGGGCAGCTCATTCTCACATCTAGTTTAACATTTCAACGTATGTGAGGATAGATTGGTCAAACATTGTCGAAACATCAGTTGAAACCCGTACTCTTGTCTCCCCTACTCTGGGCCAAAGTATCTGTGCATTCACACTACCTAGTCCTCTCATGATTTGATACATCTCTATAAACAAGGTCACCCCCCAGCCTCCTGCACTCCAAGGAATAAAGCCCTATCCTGCCCAGTCCCACCCTGTACTGTAGCTCAGGCCCTCGAGTCCTGGCAACATCCTCGTAAATCTGCTCTGAACCCTTTGCAGATTAACGACATCCATCCTGTAGCCGGGAGATCGCAGGCGAGCACAAGAGTGGCCTCAACACCAGACTCCAGGAGTGTCCTCAACTCCAGACTCCAGGAGTGTCCTCAACTCCAGGAGTGGCCTCTACTCCAGACTCCAGGAGTGGCCTCAACTCCAGGAGTGGCCTCTACTCCAGACTCCAGGAGTGGCCTCAACTCCAGGAGTGTCCTCGACTCCAGGAGTGGCCTCGACTCCAGGAGTGGCCTCTACTCCAGACTCCAGGAGTGGCCTCGACTCCAGGAGTGGCCTCGACTCCAGGAGTGTCCTCACCAACATTCCTGTAGCTGATACTTGCGTGGGGGACAGTGTTTTGTTTGACAGGT
Organism: Amblyraja radiata; assembly: GCF_010909765.2. Classification (NCBI taxonomy): domain Eukaryota; kingdom Metazoa; phylum Chordata; class Chondrichthyes; order Rajiformes; family Rajidae; genus Amblyraja; species Amblyraja radiata. The sequence continues at coordinate 42,880,494 of NC_045977.1, forward strand.
CTCCCAGGAAAGTCCAGGATAGTTTCCCTGTTTTCGAGCCAACAATCCTGATCCGGCCATTATCATTCCAACCCAGGAGCCACGAGTGTGGGTGGGAAGGAACTGCAGATGCTGGTTTAAACCGAAGATGGAGAGAAGGAATGGTTGACGTTTCGGGTCGAGACAGAAGAAGGGTCAGGCATCCCTTCACTCTAGAGATGCTGCCTGTCCCGCTGAGTTACTCCAGCATTTTGTGTCTACCTTCAGCCAAGAGTGTTTAATGGTCATGTAACCAAAACGGAGCAGTGAGAATCTTCCCCATCAGAAATGGGTGAGAAATCAGTGGGGTGTCACAGTGGCGCAGCGGTAGAGTTGCTGCCTCACAGCGCCAGGACCACGGGTTCGATCCTGACTACGGGTGCTGTCTGTACGGAGTTTGTACGTTCTCCCCGTGACCTGCGTGGGTTTTCTCCGGGATCTTCGGTTTCCTCCCACACTCCAAAGACGTGCAGGTTTGTAGGTTAAATAGCTTTGGTAAATATTGTAAATTGTCCCTAGTGTGTGTAGTGTAGTGCTAGTGTGCGGGGATCGCTGGTCAGCGCAGACTCGGTGGGCCGAAGGGCCTGTTTCCGTGCTGTATCTCTAAACTGAACTAAACTAAAATGGAACAAAGTTTAGAATGAATACTTAATTTTACTGAATTAATGGAACTGAGTTATCAACTGACAGGGTTAACCACATGAATAACTCATTCATCAAACAGGTCAGAAGTTTCTCATTGACAAGTTCACAAACAGGCTGCAATTATATTGGCAGATGCGATACTTCCCACACTGCTGCCCCACCAAGGCCTGGTGTCACTCCACAGGTGGGAGTAATCAGTGAACAGTCCAGTAGCAACGCTCCACGCAGTGCAGTAACTGGCCGTGTCTCTGGCCTTGTCTTTATCAACGCTGCCTCAGTGAGTGTATGGTTCCCATCACCATGTCCCACAGGTACCTGGCCATGCTGCTCCTCACCCTCACCCTCACCACCCTGACCCAGGCTGCCCATGCCCAGCTACAAGAGCACGCCTTGCCACCAGAGCAAGATGCTGAGGAAGTCACCTCGGACGAGATCACGGAAGAGCAGGACGTTTTGGTGCTGAACAAACACAACTTTGTCACAGCGCTGAAGGAGAACAAGTACCTGCTGGTGGAGTTCTGTAAGTAAATAGCCGCAATAACGCGCCCATAACCTTCTCTCCACAGTTTCACCCAACGTTAAATCAAACCTCCTTGACAAACCACACGTACAAATATCAAGTTGCCGTGAGAAGCGGTACATTTCTGAGCACGTTATCCAACAATCAGTCAGTCGAGTCTGGGACACGCTGTAATAACTACATATTCAAACCCAATGTAATGTTGGTGAACAAGGTGACTATGGTCACAAATCAGTCTCCCTTATCCACACACATCTACGTCTATTTCTCAACCTTCACTGGAGGATCTGGAAGTAATTAGTAGATGTTGATCATTGCAAGGAATTACTTTTCTTTGTAATGAAGAATGTACTATAATATAAAGTGTTAAATAATTAAATATACCACAACCAGAGAGCGGTGCTGAGCTACTATCTACCTCATTGGTGACCCTCGGACTATCCTAGATCAGACTTTACTTTCTTTACCTTGCACTAAACGTTATTCCCTTATCGTATCTGTACACTGTGGACGGCTCGATTGTAATCATGTATTGTCTTTCCGCTGACTGGTTAGCACGCAACAAAAGCTTTTCACTGTACCTCGGTACACGTGACAATAAACTAAACTCAACTCAGGAAAATGATGCGTTGGAATAATATAACATTTCAAATTTCTACTACTTACAAAACAAAGTCGCGTACTATTTTGAATCAGGTTAAACATTTTCTTCTGTCCTTCCAGAACAGTACTATTTATTCACAGTATACACTCTAAACGCAGAATAACAACTTGCACAAGTTCCATAATTGCCTGAACAAATGTTGATCTTGTGAATTGATATTTGATGTCGGTGTGAATTTGAGACGGGTCTAGAGAACTTGTTGTTCTGCAGCCCAGATGTAAATCCCAGGTTAAAGGACTCGGTGTCTTCACGGACGTCTGCTCCAGCCATGGGCAGAGATGTCCACAACATGTCATTACTACTGGTGTTAGTACCGCAGTATCTGGCAACGTATATTATCCATAAAGGAGTTATGGAGTCATCCAGCACGGAAACATGCCCTGTAACTGGACCCGTCTATACCGGCCAAATGGCCATCTATAGACTCATCTACTCTAGAACCACCTACTCTAGACCCATCTACTCTAGAACCATCTACTCCAGGCCCATCTACTCTAAGCCCATCTATAGACCCGTCTACTCTAGAACCACCTACTCTAGACTCGTCTGCTCTAGGCACCTCTACTCTAGAACCACCTACTCTAGGCCTGACTATTCTAGGCCCATCTACTGTAGACCCGCCTATAGGCCCATCTACTCTAGAACCACCCACTCTAGGCCCATCTACTGTAGACCCATCTACTGTAGACCCACCTACTCTAGGCCCATCTACTCTAGAACCACATACTCTAGACCCATCTACGCTAGATCCATCTATAGACCCATCTACTCTAGGCCCAAATTTCTCCCAACCTTTTCTATCCATGTATCCGTTATATGTTGAAGGTTCTGGTGGAATATTGTAAGTAAACATAATTAAAGTGACTCAAATTGACTTGCATATGTCATGGGCACATATGGTTAATTGGGGTATTTGGTTATTTGGGGTATTTGGTTATTTGGGGGAATTTGGTTATTTGGGGTATTTGGTTATTTGGGGGTATTTGGTTATTTGGGTTATTGGGTTATTTGGGGTATTGGGTTATTGGGTTATTGGGTTATTTGGGGGTATTTGGTTATTTGGGGTATTGGGTTATTTGGTTATTTGGGGTATTGGGTTATTTGGGGTATTGGGTTATTTGGTTATTTGGGGTATTGGGTTATTTGGGGTATTGGGTTATTTGGGGTATTGGGTTATTTGGTTATTTGGGGTATTGGGTTATTTGGGGTATTGGGTTATTTGGGGTATTTGGTTATTTGGGGTATTTGGTTATTTGGGGTATTTGGTTATTTGGGGTATTGGGTTATTTGGGGTATTTGGTTATTTGGGGTATTTGGTTATTTGGGGTATTGGGTTATTTGGGGTATTGGGTTATTTGGGGTATTGGGTTATTTGGGGTATTGGGTTATTTGGGGGTATTGGGTTATTTGGGGGTATTGGGTTATTTGGGGGTATTGGGTTATTTGGGGTATTGGGTTATTTGGGGTATTGGGTTAGTTGGGGTATTGGGTTATTTGGGGTATTGGGTTAGTTGGGGTATTGGGTTAACATAGAAACATAGAAAGATAGAAAGTAGGTGCGAGAGTAGACCACCAGGTCCGTCGAGCCCGCACCGCCATTCGCTCATGGCTGAACACTAAACAGACACACTTACCCACAAACAGTAGACACAAGACACAGAACACAAGACACTACCCTCCCCTTTATACCGCTATCACCCCTCTCCACCCCAAGAACCTCGTGATCTCCTGGGGGAGGCAAAAAACCGGATAAAAACCCAGGTCCAATTCGGGAAAAAAATCCGGGAAATTCCTCTCCGACCCCAATCCAGGCGATCGACACTTGTCCAGGAGATCACTCAGGTCTTACTATACTAACCATACCTAGGTCCATATCTCTGCCCTCTCCCCGTAGCCCCTTATCCCCTTGGCAGCTAAAAAAACATCTATTTTAGTCTTAAATATATTTAAAGTTTCTGCTTCCACTGCTCCCTGGGGCAGTGAATTCCATAAATTAACCACCCTCTGGATGAAGAAGTTCTTCCTCATCTCAGTTTTAAAAGAGCCCCCCCTTATTCTGCAACTATGTCCCCTAGTTCTAGTTTCCCCGATCATTGGGAACATCCTCGGTGCATCCACCCGATCAAGGCCCCTCACGATCTTATATGTTTCAATGAGATCGCCTCTCATTCTTCTAAACTCCAAAGAGTAGAGTTCCAGCCTACTTAACCTTTCCTCATATGTCAATCCCCTCATTGCAGGAATTAATCTTGTTGGGGTTAGTTGGGGTATTGGGTTATTTGGGGTATTGGGTTATTTGGGGTATTGGGTTATTTGGGGTATTGGGTTAGTTGGGGTATTGGGTTAGTTGAGGGTATTTACTTTGGAGACATTTCTTCAAAGTCCAAACTTTGCATTGGTTTAGATTTTCAGATAACAATCTTTGACAGAGAAACATTTGATCAGATGTATAATGTGTAGAACATTGGAGAACATTTATATTCGGCAGGTGTAGGTGACTTTGCTGGTGTCCAGAGTTGAAGGTGGTTATTGATGTTCATTCTCTCTGTCCCTTGCTGAAGATGCCCCCTGGTGTGGCCACTGTCAGAGTCTGGCTCCAGAATATTCCAGAGCTGCCGAGCAGCTGAGGAATGAGTCTGTGGAGGTCAGCCTGGCCAAGGTCAATGCCATTGAAGAGCCGGAGTTGGCTGCAGAGTTCCAGGTCAACAGCTACCCCACCCTGAAGCTGTTTAAGGAGGGCCACCGAGATGCTCCAGTTGACTACACAGGTAATGTGGTTCCTACACCCTGCGGGAAATGCAAAGTAGTCGGTCACATGGATAAGCAGGGAATGGAGGGATGTGGATCACGTGACCAAAGGGGGTGTCCAATGTTGGAGCCACTCAGGGTGAGAGGAAACTCCAGCTCTTCCTGGTGGGAATCCCATCAGGCAAGAGGTACAGAAGTGTGAACACACACACCTCCAGATTTAGGGACAGTTTCTTCCCAGCTGTTACCAGGCAACTGAACCATCCTACCACAACTAGAGAGCGGTCCTGAACTACTATCTACCTCATTGGTGACCCTCGGACTATCCTTGATCGGGTTTTGCTGGCTTTACCTTGCACTAAATATTATTCCCTTATCATGTATCTGTACATTGTAAATGGATCGATTGTAATCACATTAACTAGTTAGCACACAACAAAAGTTTATCACTGTACCTCAGTACACGTGACAATAAACTAAACTGATACTGAACTCTTGTCTGAAGAGAGCGTGTGTGACGGCCAGCTGCTCTTCACTGTATGAAATGGAGAGATTGCTGTTAAACTGAGATATTAAAAAGTGAGGGCATAAACAGAGTGTGCAGTTAAATCAGCAGAGAACTCACTGATGGTGAAATAGATTCAAGAAATTAATGAGCTTAGCCCAATACACTTGTAGCAATGTTCATTACAACGTGCTAATGCCTGCAGCTATTCAATGTTTAATGATCGAACTCTCTCTGGGTCGAGTCTGATGAAATGATATTCATGTCAATAATTCCCTGATGATGGAATATCCTGACAGAAGTAATGAACTGACACAGGTCCCATTTACATTGATCGATGTCTGCACTGTGATATTAGTCAGTCACGTGTGTCCCCACCCCAGTTACAGCTGCAATTTGTTCCACTTTACAGAGTCTTTCACCAACTATTTCCTACTTGGACTGATGCAAGTGCATTTACTTTACCTTTAGACTTCAGAGATACAGCGCGGAAACAGGCCCTTCAGCCCACCGAGTTCGTGCCGACCAGCGATCCCCGCACACTAACACTACCCTACACACACTAGGGATAATTTACATTTATACCAAAGCCAATTAACCTACTAACCTACATGTCTTTGGAGTGTGGGAGGAAACTGGAGCTCCCGAACAAAACCCACATGGTCACAGCGAGAACGTGCAAACTCCGTACAGACAGCACCCGGGTCTCTGACACTGTAAAATCTCCGAGTTCGAATCAGAGCAAACTCGGGAGAACTCTTGAATGAACTCCTACAGTGGGACAGGCTGGAAGGCAGAAACTCTACCACTGCGCCACATGTATTTAATATTTTAAACATCATAGTTAAATAAACTGTGACATAGACACAGGCACTAATGGCCCTGGGCTCATGAACCACATGCTCCATTTGTAAGGCCAGCCAAAAACGTTGAAGTCTAGGTTTTCAAATTTGTAGAATTTGACTTTAACTTTATACTTTTCAGTTATTAGTTTATAAAAAACAGAAGTTAATTATTCACAAAATCACAACAGGATAGGGCGGGAATATTGTTCAAGAAGGAACTGCAGATGCTGGAATCTTGCGTAGAACACAAACTGCTGGAGTAACTCAGCGGGTCAGGCAGCATCTGTGGAGAACATGGATAGGGACCCTGAGTTTAGTTTAGTTTAAAGATACAGCGTGGAAACAGGCCCTTCGGCCCATTGAGTCTGTGCCGACCAGCGATCCCTGTATACTAGCACTATCCTACACATTAGACAATTTAACATAGCCAATTAATCTACAAACCTGCATGTCTTTGGAATGTGGGAGGAAACCAGAGCACCCGGAGAAAATCCATGTGGTCACGGGGAGAACTTGCAAACTCCGTACAGACAGCACCCGTAGTCAGGATGGAACCCGGGTCTCTGGCGCTGTGAGGCAGCAGCTCTACCCGCTGCACCACCGTGCTGTCCCACTGTCTGTGGTGGTGGGGAGAAAGCTGGGAAAGAGATGGTGGGGTGGGGGGGGGGGGAAGCCTGGAGCTAGATTGTGAGTTGATGCTGGACCAAGTGGGACGTGTTGAGCCCCGGCCCCCAATCCGAGGCGGGGGGGAGGTGGGGGGGCTTGATATCATGCCGGCACCTTCCTTGTGTTAAACGTTAGGCATGGCCCGTCTATGAATGAAGCACTGGGTGATCTACAACACACACTGACGTTTACCTGATGTGTTCTGGTTTGAAGGCAAGAGGACCGCGAGTGGCATTGTGGGCTGGCTGAAGCGGAGAGTTGCTGCCAGTTACCTGATCATCCACTCTGCTGCTGAACTGCAAGCGTTCATTGATGCCGCACAGGTGGCCGTTGTTGGCTTCTTCAAGGTACTGATTACAGCTGAACTCATTCAACACCTCGCTAAATAAACCATCAGTTTAATAGAGAACATTCAGCCGATACGTAAACTCTGAACCGTGGAGACTTGGGGGCTTTGCTTTGTTGTCTTTGCACTGACACACTTACTCACGCATTCGCACACACATGTATATATACTGACGTTGCTGCTTATTGTCGTGTTTACACGCGTGTCGTGTTTACACGTGTGTGGTGTTTACACGTGTGTCGTATTTACACATGCGTAGTGTTTACACGTGCATCGTGTTTACATGCGTGTAGTGTTTACACGCGTGTCGTATTTACGCGTGTCATGTTTACACGTGCATTGTGTTTACACGCGTGTCCTGTTTACATGTGTGTCGTGTTTACACGTGCGTTGTGTTTACACGCGTGTTGTGCTGCTGGAATGTCACGGTTGTGTTTGTGGCGTGTGACAATCTACGCTGGCATGGTGAGCTGAGTGACTGGTGATGAGTCCTTGTTGCTCTGGGTGAAGCTGCCCGGCTGATTCTGTTTTTCTGTATCGAGGATGTTGAAGATGATGATGTGAAAGTGTTTGTGGAGGTGGCGGAGGAAGCTGTGGACATCCCGTTTGGCCTGAGCAGCAGTGCGGAGATCCTGGCTCAGTACGGGCTCACCAGGAACACCATCTGCATGTTCAAACAGGTGAGTGTGAGCAGTGTTGCTGCTGTCATTGGATGGCCTTCTGACATTAGCTGGTGCTTGGTATAGATGTACAATTCACAGTCGGTCCCCGCCTGAATTGTGGGATTAACCCCCCCCCCCCCCCCTCCCCAACAATGCACAGGCATTGAACGACAGAACATCAACAGTGCATTCTGATCAAATCATGGAGTCATATGGCCCTTCAGCCCTACTCGCCCATGCTGACCAACATGCCCCATCTAAGCAAGTCCAATCTGCTTGCGTTTGACCCGTAGCCCTCTAAACCTATCCTATCCATGTACGTGTCCAAGAGTCTTTTAAATGGTGTTATAGTCCCTGCCTCAACTGGCAGCTCGTTCCACACACCCACCTCCCTGTGTGTGCCTCGTTTAGTTTAGTTTAGAGATACAGCACGGAAACAGGCCCTTCGGCCCACCGAGTCCGCACTGACCAGCGATCCCCGCACATTAACACTATCCTACAAACACTAGGGACAATTTACATTTACACCAAGCCAATTAACCTACAAACTCACACGTCTTTGGAGTGTGGGAGGAAACCAGAGCACCCGGGAAAAAACCCACGCGTTCACAGGGAGAACGTGCAAACTCCACACAGACAGCATCCGAGGTCGGGATGGAACCCGGGTCTCTGGCGCTGTGAGGCAGCAGCTCTACCCACTGCGCCACCGTGCTGAATGCTAAGTTTTATTCAATGTTGAATTCTATTTGATATTCACTTCTGGTGACTTTTCCATGGTGTTAAAGATGCCAGATTTGAATCAGTAATGTATTCTAAAAGGCGTTTGCTTTCTCCTGCCTGTGTAGGAACTAAAGCACCAGGGATGTATTAGTGGGCAATGTGTGTGAGCTCCAGACATGGGTCTATAGTGAGCTCCAGACATGGGTCTATAGAGAGCTGCAGACAGTTCATCGCTGTCCACGATAAACACTACGTTATCACATGGCCACTGCTCTATAACACGGGCAGTGATTGCTACAAATCCACTCAGTGCTAATGATATCAGCAAGGATTCCCTTCCCTAACACCCACCCCGACTGTTTATCCTAACCTGCTCTCACCTGCATGCTGTGAGGCAATTATCTGGATTATGTCATTAAAAAAACATGTTTAATTGGATGCCAATTACAGAAAGCGAGCTCTGGATATTCCTCAGCTGGGTCTTGGTGACCCAGTTGTTTATAATTGTTTCTTTATCAATAGACAATAGACAATAGGTGCAGGAGTAGGCCACTCGGCCCTTCGAGCCAGCACCGCCATTCATTGTGGTCATGGTTGATCATCCACAATTCCCCCCCCCCGACATCAGTCTGAAGAAGGATCTTGACCCAAATCCATAGATGCTGCCTCATCCGCTGAGTTTCTCCAGCATTTTGTGTCTACTTTCTAATTGTGGGAACAGCTCCGTACTGTAAAGATGATGAGCACAATGTCTGCATCTGACCGGCAGAGACTCTGCTGAATATACTGAGCTCATCGTCTGTATGTGACTGGGACAGACGCTGATGAATATACAATTAACTTGTGATTTCTCCTGCAGTTTGATGATCGCAGAACAGACTTTGAGATCGATCATCAGTCGGGATTGGTTAAGGACAAACTGAGTAAATTTATCAGAATTAATGAAATGCACCTGGTTACGGAGTTTACCAAAGAGGTACGGCCAATAACTCTGTCTCCTGATAGACACAGGCACATTGATAAGGACCAGTTCTTGCCGCGTTGGAGGCTGAGGATTGGTCTTATGGAGGTGAATAATATCATGGGAAATAGATGGGCTCACAGTCTGCTTCTGCTTCTGGTTCTGGTGACGACTGCGCAAACACCTCACCAGTGGTTATCTCAAGCAGCGCGTGTGTTGGGCGGTAACATCTTCCAGTCAAAGTCAATCTCATTCGTCACTAACACCCGAAGATGCAGTGATATGAATTTGCCAGCAGCGATACACTTAAAAAGAACACACAATACACAATAGAATTTAACACAAACATCCACCACAGCATTCTTCACTGGGGTGGAAGGCACAAAGTTCAGCCAGTCCTCCTTATTGTCCTTGGGTAAAGGGAATATTGGCAACCACGTCTATTGAAATGTAGCCAGTTGACGATGTAGGGACCGTTATTTTGTCGAGTTTCATGGCAGTCGGTGCTCAGGGAGGACGGGGAGATTTGATGGCGTGATTTGTGAATCTCCTTGTAAATTGCAAGAAGTCTTTGCCTGATTTTGCTTTCCCCCAGGAGTAGGGGAACAGAGAACTAGAGGGTGAGAGGGGAAAGACCATGCGGGGTGGGGGGGGAAGGGAACATTCGAGACACTGCGATAACAGCAGGAGATGGAGCAGACACGGGCTGTGGGGAGAGATTCAACAGGAAATGTTAAATATTAATAAAATCCTTCCATAATTGCCATGGAGTGAAGAGTGGTCGATGGGCCGAATGGCCTAATTCTGCTCCTATCACCCATGAACCTATGACCTTATGACTGTAATTGTACCATGGCTTGTACAGTCTGTATTTCACAATCCATCTTTTAATTTTGCAGACTAACCCAAAGATTTTTGAAGCTAAAATTGACAACCACATCCTGATGTTTATCAACAAGACGATGGAGGACCAGAGTCAGCTTTTGGAGAAGTTTCGAGAGGCAGCGGCCTTCTTCAGAGGCCAGGTAGAGGCACCACAGCTCAGGTCCAGCAAACTCTGCAGCTGGGTGTATGGAACCAGCTACGAGAGGAGAGGGGTGGGGGAACTCAGGTGGGAAAGGTTTAGAGGGAACTCAACTATGCCAACCAACATACCCCATCTACACTAGTCCCACCCTGACCAACATGCCCCATCTACACTAGTCCCACCCCGACCAACATGCCCCATCTACACTAGTCCCACCCCGACCAACATGCCCCATCTACACTAGTCCCACCCCGACCAACATGCCCCATCTACACTAGTCCCACCCCGACCAACATGCCCCAACTACACTAGTCCCACCCCGACCAACATGCCCCATCTACACTAGTCCCACCCCGACCAACATGCCCCATCTACACTAGTCCCACCCTGACCAACATGCCCCATCTACACTAGTCCCACCCCGACCAACATGCACCATCTACACTAGTCCCACCCCGACCAACATGCCCCATCTACACTAGTCCCACCCCGACCAACATGCCCCATCTACACTAGTCCCACCCCGACCAACATGCCCCAGCTACACTAGTCCCACCCCGACCAACATGCCCCATCTACACTAGTCCCACCCCGACCAACATGCCCCATCAACACTAGTCCCACCGCGACCAACATGCCCCGTCTACACTAGTCCCACCCCGACCAACATGCCCCGTCTACACTAGTCCCACCCAGACCAACATGCACCATCTACACTAGTCCCACCCTGACCAACATGCCCCATCTACACTAGTCCCACACTGACCAACATGCCCCATCTACACTAGTCCCACCCCGACCAACATGCCCCATCTACACTAGTCCCACCCCGACCAACATGCCCCATCTACACTAGTCCCACCCCAACCAACATGCACCGTCTACACTAGTCCCACCCCGACCAACATGCCCCATCTACACTAGTCCCACCCCGACCAACATGCCCCATCTACACTAGTCCCACCCCGACCAACATGCCCCATCTACACTAGTCCCACCCCAACCAACATGCACCGTCTACACTAGTCCCACCCCGACCAACATGCCCCATCTACACTAGCCCCACCCCGCCCAACATGCCCCATCTACACTAGTCCCACCCCGACCAACATGCCCCATCTACACTAGTCCCACCCCGACCAACATGCCCCAACTACACTAGTCCCACCCTGACCAACATGCCCCATCTACACTAGTCCCACCCCGACCAACATGCCCCATCTACACTAGTCCCACCCCGACCAACATGCCCCATCTACACTAGTCCCACCCCGACCAACATACCCCATCTACACTAGTCCCACCTTGCTGTGTTTGGCCCATATCCCTCCACACCTGTCCTATCCATGTACCTGTCCAAGTGTCTCTTCAATGTAGGCATAGTCCCTGCCTCAACGACCTCCTCTGGCAATCTCTAGTTGACATAATCATCAGTCCTGTCTAACTTTGGTAATGCAATGAAAGTACGGAGAGACAGCGTGAATGTAGAGGCGATCTTCATGAAGAGCGGACGTGTGGAGATGAGGATGAGGGGAAGCCAAGGCTGGAGATTGTCCTCAGTGTCGGCATGCTATTGTTTCAGGTGCTGTTTATTTATGTGGACATGGACCATGACAATGACCACGTGCTGGACTACTTCTCCGTGAAGAGAGAGGACGCTCCCACTATCCGACTGATCGACATCAGCGGCATGAAGAAGTACAAGTTCCCCTTTGATGAGATTACGGCCAGTAATGTCCAGAGCTTCTGTCAACATTGTCTGGATGATCAGCTCCAGGTACTGCCCACAGTGTCACTCTGCTGCTAGAGGTCAAGAGAGGAGGTTACTAAATATTACAACAAGCCCATTCTCTGCATCATTCCTAGTATTTGATAATCACCATATGGCGGTTTGTGTCTTCAGTATTTTTCAAGAGCTTTATTGTGAAAATGTTGTGAAGCTTGAAGCAGAAATCCACCACAGTGCACACTGTGGTACCCGCAGTGCTGGAGTAACTCAGTGGGTCAGGCAGCATCTGTGGAGAACATGGATAGGTGACGTTTCACAGAGTGCTGGAGTAACTCAGCGGGTCAGGCAGCATCTGTGGAGAACGTGGATAGATGACGTTTCACAGAGTGCTGGAGTAACTCAGCGGGTCAGGCAGCATCTGTGGAGAACATGGATAGGTGACGTTTCACAGAGTGCTGGAGTAACTCAGTGGGTCAGGCAGCATCTGTGGAGAACATGGATAGGTGACGTTTCACAGAGTGCTGGAGTAACTCAGCGGGTCAGGCAGCATCTATGGAGCTAAGGAAATAGGCAACGTTTCGGGTCGAAACCCTTCCGGGTTTCGGCCCGAAACGTTGCCTATTTCCAGAAGGGTTTCAGCTCGAAACGTTGCCTATTTCCTTCACTCCATAGATGCTGCTGCACCATAACTCAGCGGGTCAGGCAGCATCTGTGGAGAACATGGATAGGTGACGTTTCACAGAGTGCTGGAGTTACTCAGCGGGTCAGGCAGCATCTGTGGAGAACATGGATAGGTGACGTTTCTTCACTCTGGGGTCTCTCTCTGCCTGGTCCACTGAGTAAATCAGGGTCTACAGTTCCTTGTTCCAGGATACAACACAACATCCCATCCTACAATCAATGCTGCTGTAACACCAGGGCCATCGTGTCACAACAACACATGCCGTTTGGATGTGATTGTATTGAGAAGTTTTCGAAGCTCTCGGGAAGGTGGGCGTTCCCCGCTGCCATGTGGGTCGTCAACTTTAGGCTGTGTTTTTAGTCTTGACCTTTGAGCGGCACAATGGTGCAGCGGGTAGAGCTGATGCCTCACGGTACCAGAGACCCGGGTTCGATCCTGACCTCGGGTGCTGTCTGAGTGGAGTTCGTACGTTCTCCCTGTGACCTCGTGGGTTTTCTCCGAGTGCTCCGGTTTCCTCCCACATCCCAAAGGCGTGCGGGTTTGTAGGTTAATTGGCTTCTGTAAATTGTCCCTAGTGTGTAGGTGGGCATGTAGGATAAAGTAGAACTGGTATGAACCAGTGATCGCTGGTCGGCATGGACTCGGTGGGCCGAAGGGTCTGTTTCCACGCTGTATCTCTGCACTAAAAGGCAAAGCCCTTTCCTTCAGCCAACTGGTCTGTGTGGGTCACTGAAGGAGAGTCTTGGCATCATGGACATTATGGGCCGAAGGGCCTGTTCCAATGCTGAAATGTGCTACATCCCCATTCTATCCATTGTAACAAGAATTTCTTCCATCATTTCAAGCCTTATTTAAAGAGTAAAGATATTCCGGCCGATTGGGACAAGAATCCGGTGAAAGTTCTGGTGGGGAAGAACTTTGAAGAAGTTGCCTTTGACGAGATGAAGAATGTGTTTGTGCAGTTCTGTAAGTATTGATGGGACACGCTACTAGTGTATATGTTACTGCTGTGGATTCACACAACACGGTACAGTATTGATGGGACATGCTGCTAGTGTATATGTTACTGCTGTGGATTCACACAACACGGTTCAGTATTGATGGGACATGCTACTAGTGTATATGTTACTGCTGTGGATTCACACAACACGGTTCAGTATTGATGGGACACGCTACTAGTGTATATGTTACTGCTGTGGATTCACACAACACGGTACAGTATTGATGGGACATGCTGCTAGTGTATATGTTACTGCTGTGGATTCACACAACTCTACTTCTGCCTCACAGTGACAGAGATCCCGGGTTCCATCCTGACCACGGGTGCTGTCTGTACGGAGTTTGCACGTTCTCCCCGTGACCTGCGTGGGTTTTCTCTGGGTGCTCTGGTTTCCTCCCACACTCCAAAGACACACAGATTTGTAGGTTCATTGGCTTGGTGTAAATGTAAATTGTTCCTACTGTGCGTGTAGGATAGCGTTAGTGTGCGGGGATCGCTGGTCGGTGCAGACTCGGTGGGCCGAAGGGCCTGTTTCCGCAATGTATCTCTAAACTTAACTAAACTAAACACGATATTTAGTTAAAGTTAGCCCTCAGTTTAAGGTGTCCAGTGGGTTCAGTCTGATGGGCTGGTCCACATCCCCTCACCCACATACCAACGAGTGGTCCACATCCCCTCACCCACATACCAACGAGTGGTCCACATCCCCTCACCCACATACCAACGAGTGGTCCACACACCCTCACCCAGACACCAACGAGTGTGTTGACTGGCCATCGCTCATGTGTCTAGTTGTGCTTCTTCCACTAAACCCTGCACACTGCCTCGTTTCAACAAGAACAAAGCTGGAACTATCGGCTCCAAGCATGTTAAATATTGTATTATGAGACAATATTGTGTGAGATATGAAGTCACTTCACACAGGCGGCTTTATGTTTAGCACACCGCTGGTCACTGTGTTTAACAGACAAGTTTCACCTGGAACTTCCTTCAACTTCCCCCAGTCCTTGAATGTCCACCTCGTCTACAACCAGGGAGAGCAAATCACAATCTAGCTACGGACAAAGATTTAATTTGCCTCAATCATTTCCTGACTCCAATATTGTTGCTGCCAATAGAACAGCGTCTAACTGGGTCCAGAATCACCCATCGTGCGATGATTCATTGAAGAGATGGTCAACATCCTGTCCGAGACGATCCTCATCCTTTGTGTATTGTGTTGGGTTGGCACCTCCCCCCCCCCCCCCCCCCCCCACCCGCGCCCAGGGACGCCCCTCCCCCAGAGTGACCAGCAATCGCCCCTCACCCAGAGTGACCAGCGATCGCCCCTCCCCCCCAGTGACCAGCAATCGCACCTCACCCAGAGTAACCAGCGATCGCACCTCACCTAGAGTGACCAGCAATCGCCCCTCCCCCCCAGTGACCAGCAATCGCCCTCACCCAGAGTGACCAGCGATCGCCCCTCCCCCCCAGTGACCAGCAATCGCCCCTCCCCCCCAGTGACCAGCGATCGCCCCTCCCCCCCCAGTGACCAGCGATCGCCCCTCACCCAGAGTGACCAGCGATCGTCCCTCACCCAGAGTGACCAGCGATCGCCCCTCACCCAGAGTAACCAGCGATCGCACCTCACCAGTCCCCGCTTCCCTTCAATGTCACTCCCACTGGGAATCACACACTCCCATTCCCAAACAAAAGCAGCACGGTGACCATCCCGACTGCCCCAGAGATTGGTCATCTGCTGGTCCTCCCAACCCCTACATCACTGGTCCTCCAGACAGTGGTCCTCCAGACCCCTACATCACTGGTCCTCCAGACAGTGGTCCTCCAGACCCCTACATCACTGGTCCTCCAGACAGTGGTCCTCCCCAGACCCCTACATCACTGGTCCTCCAGACAGTGGTCCTCCAGACCCCTACATCACTGGTCCTCCAGACAGTGGTCCTCCAGACCCCTACATCACTGGTCCTCCAGACCCCTACATCACTGGTCCTCCAGACCCCTACATCACTGGTCCTCCAGACCCCTACATCACTGGTCCTCCAGACACTGGTCCTCCAGACCCCTACACCACTGGTCCTCCAGACACTGGTCCTCCAGACCCCTACATCACAGGTCCTCCCAACCCCTACATCACTGGTCCTCCAGACAGTGGTCCTCCAGACCCCTACATCACTGGTCCTCCAGACAGTGGTCCTCCAGACCCCTAGAAGGCTGGTCCTCCAGGGTGGTGAATCTGTGGAACTCATTGCCACAGAAGGCTGTGGAGGCCAAGTCAATGGATATTTTATAAGGCAGAGATAGATAGATAGATTCTTGTATTGTATTGCCGTGCAGGGGGTGAGTGTTGTTGCCATGTTGTTGTGTCCGGTAGATGCCCCCTGGTGCAGTCACTGTAAAGAGTTGTCTCCCGTGTGGGACGCGCTGGGAGAGAAGTACGAAGACCACGCCAACATTGTCATCGCCAAGATGGATGCCACGGTCAACGAGGTGGAGGCGCTCACTATCCAGGGATTCCCAACCATCAAGTACTTCCCCGCTGGCCCAGAGAGAACGGTATGTTGATGCTCCCACTCTGACCACTGTTCAAGCAACTGGAGTCATTGTCATAGAGACATCCAGCACACAATCAGGCCCTTCGGCCCAACTCCTCCATTCTGACCTCGTTACCTAACCGAGCTAGCCCGATCTTTCTCATCCATGCACCTGTCCAAGAGTCTCTTAAATGTTGTAACTGTACCTGGTTTTACCTGCTTGTTCCATACACACACCACCCTCTGTGTAGAAAGGTTGCCCCTTAGCTTCCTATTCCCCTTTCCCCTTTCACCGTACACTTATGCCCTCTATTTGAAGCCTTGCCACCTGCTCACAGAGAAGACCGTGTTCATCTCTCAGGCCCCTCTATCCTCTCTAGCCCATCCCCACCGCCTGCATTTGGCCCATAGCCACTGAACCCAAAGGTGGATGACTTCAAGAAGATGATCGAGAAGGCACAGTCACTCCTTTCCATTGGTCAAAGGTTACGTGGAGAATGCAGGAGAATAGTGTTAAGAGGGATTCAGATTCAGATTCAGATTCAGATTCAGATTCAGATTCAGATTCAACTTTAATTGTCATTGTCAGTGTACAGTACAGAGACAACGAAATGCAGTTAGCATCTTTCTGGAAGAGCGACATAGAATATGATTTCAATAAATAAATCTATTTACATGCATACAGTCATAGTGATTTTCCTGTGGGAGGAGTGTCGGGGGGGTGGGGGGGATTGGCAGTCACCGAGGTACGTTGTTGAGTAGAGTGACAGCCGCCGGGAAGAAGCAGTTCCTGGACCTGCTGATTCGGCAACGGAGAGACCTGTAGCGCCTCCCGGATGGTAGGAGGGTAAACAGTCCATGGTTGGGGTGAGAGCAGTCCTTGGCGATGCTGAGCGCCCTCCGCAGACAACGCTTGCTTTGGACAGACTCAATGGAGGGGAGCGAGGAACCGGTGATGCGTTGGGCAATTTTCACCACCCTCTGCAATGCCTTCCGGTCGGAGACAGAGCAGTTGCCATACCATACTGTGATGCAGTTGGTAAGGATGCTCTCGATGGTGCAGCGGTAGAAGTTCACCAGGATCTGAGGAGACAGATGGACCTTCTTCAGTCTCCTCAGGAAGAAGAGACGCTGGTGAGCCTTCTTGATCAGAGTTGAGGTATTGTGGGTCCAAGAGAGGTCATCGGAGATGTTGACTCCCAGGAACCTGAAGCTAGAAACACGTTCCACCTCCGTCCCGTTAATGTGGATGGGGTGTGCGTGCCGCCCCTGGACTTCCTGAAGTCTACAATGAGCTCCTTGGTCTTCTTGGAGTTAAGGGCCAGGTTGTTGTCAGCGCACCATGCTGCTAGTAGCTGGACCTCCTCCCTGTAGGCCGACTCATCGTTGTTGCTGATGAGGCCAATCACCGTTGTATCATCTGCATACTTGATGATGGTGTTAGTACCATGTACAGGTGTGCAGTCGTAGGTGAAGAGGGAGTAGAGGAGGGGGCTCAGCACACAGCCCTGTGGAACGCCGGTGTTCAGGGTGAGGGTTGAAGAGGTGTGCTTGTCTAACCTAACAGACTGGGGTCTGTTGGTTAGAAAGTCCAGTATCCAGTTGCAGAGGGAGGGGTCGATGCCCAGGTTACCGAGTTTGGTGATCAGTTTAGATGGTATAATGGTGTTGAATGCTGAGCTGTAATCGATGAACAGCATTCTTACGTAAGTGTCTCTGTTGTCGAGGTGGGAGAGGGCGGAGTGAAGTGCCGTTGAGATGGCATCCTCCGTACTCCCGTTCTTGCAGTAGGCAAACTGATAGGGATCCAGTGTGGGGGGTAGGCAGCTTTTGAGGTGTGCCAGGACCAGCCTCTCGAAGCACTTGGTGATGATGGGGGTAAGTGCAACTGGGCGGAAGTCGTTGAGGCTTGCCGCAGTGGAGTGTTTTGGCACTGGCACGATGGAGGTGGTTTTAAGGCACGTGGGGACAACTGCTTGGGCAAGTGACAGGTTGAAGATGTCAGTCCAGACGTCTGTCAGCTGCGCAGCACAGGCCCTGAGCACGCACCCGGGGATGCCGTCAGGGCCATGATAGATCAGCCATGATTGAACGGTGGATTCCTTCATAAAGATATTGCTTCACATCCCAACATGTTACTTACTTTAGATTCCAATCTAAGACACAGAGTGCTGGAGTAACTCAGCGGGTCAGGCAGCATCTGTGGAGCTAAGGAAATAGGCAACGTTTCGGGTCGAAACCCTTCCGGGTTTCGGCCCGAAACGTTGCCTATTTCCAGAAGGGTTTCAGCTCGAAACGTTGCCTATTTCCTTCACTCCATAGATGCTGCTGCACCATAACTCAGCGGGTCAGGCAGCATCTGTGGAGAACATGGATAGGTGACGTTTCACAGAGTGCTGGAGTAACTCAGCGGGTCAGGCAGCATCTGTGGAGAACATGGATAGGTGACGTTTGGGGTGGGGATGGCAATATGTTGGATGCAGTAACTAACCTGCCCGTGGTTTGTGTGGCAGATTGTGGAGTACTCTGGTGCCAGGGATCTGGAAACGTTGACAAGGTTTCTGGAGAACGGAGGAGTTCTCCGTGAGGAAGGTGACACAGATGACCATGGTGGCACGGTGAGTGCGTTCTGTCTGTCATCTGCACGGGGTGACCACGTCCCGTCTTCTACTCCCACACACATTCCCTGTGTCCTGGTGAGTAACTAGCTGCCTGGATGTTGCAGGTCATGGATGAGGTTCTCCTGGGGAAGACCAACATCACCACGGGCCGAGCGACAGCAGATGAGGACGAGGTGAAGGATGAGTTGTAGTCTCGCCGGCAAGGTGGCGTCGAGCAGACCCGGACAACAGGAGCCCACTCACTCTGATGGATGGATGGCGTCCACGATGGGGGCATCGGTGGCTCTGTGTGTGTGTGTGTGTGTGATACCCTGCTCCTGTGGTGTAGCCCTGGTCATGTAAACACACTCTCCACATCGCCTCACGCTGGCAACCAGTGGAAATAGCAACTTACACAAGAACAATAAATCCTCTCTGACACCATTACCTTCATTCTAGGGCTTCTGTGTTTTGGATTCATTCGACCTGGGGCGTTTGGTTCATAAGTTCACAAGTTGCAGGAGTAGAATTAGGCCATTTGGGTGGGGGAGGGGCTGGTACGGGTGGGGGGGAGGGGCTGTTGGGGGGGGGGAGGGGAAGAGGTGGGTGGGAGGGGCTGGTAGGGGTGGGGGGGAGGGGCTGGTAGGGGTGGGGGGGAGGGGAAGAGGTGGGTGGGAGGGGCTGGTGGGGGTGGGGGGGAGGGGCTGTTGGGGGGGGGAGGGGCTGGTGGGGGGGAGGGGCTGGTAGGGGTGGGGGAGAGGGGCTGGTAGGGGTGGGGGGGAGGGGAAGAGGTGGGTGGGAGGGGCTGGTGGGGCGGGGGGTGTGGGGGGGTGGTGAGGTGGGGGACCACAAAGGAACTGACTCAATGAGTCACCAGTAGTCGGTGTGTACCATTGCTATAGGCTGAGCTGTAATATTTCTGAAGCATTTACTGATGCTGAGTTTCTCCAGCCCTCTCACCTTCAAGCTTTGCCCTGTAATCTTTGATATTTCTATCCCAGGATAAATACTCTGACTGTCGGCCCTATTTATGTACACGGAGTCTTTGTGTCAAACTGTCCTTGACACCACATCCTCCATCCCTCTGTGTAGGAAGGAACTGCAGATGCAGGTTTACACTGAATGGAGACACAAAGTGCTGGAGTAACTCAGCGGGACAAGCAGCATCTCTAGAGAGAAGGAATGGGTGATGTTTCGGATGGAGACCTTTCTTCAGATTGAGAGTCAGAGTCAGGTCTGAAACGTCCCCCATTCCTTCTCTCCAGAGACGCTGCCTGTCCCGCTGAGTTACTCCGCCATTACTGCTCTAGTGCCAATAAAGTGAAGAGAAACTCCAATCCAATTCACCTGTGGGGAAGGGTAACCTTGTGTTGTTGGCAAGGTTGAATCACCTTGATTACAGGTGTTTACACAGGTATTTTGCAAGTTGAGGTGCCCAGGTGCATGAGCTGTTTGTTCTGCTTATCTGCAAGCTGCTCTGAAGGTTTCACCGCAGTGACAAATGTGGAGACATTGAATGGCGAGCTCCGGTCTCAGCCACACAATGAGGTTCCTGCTCCAGGCGCTGCTGCTGACAGCTGTTATGTCCACCATCGCGGCTGAGCTTAGCGCCAAAGACAAGAAGGCAAAAGCTGGCCGGAAGGCAGCGCGACAGAAGATTAAAGAAGACAACGGCATCCTCGCGATAACCAAAGAAAACCTTGACCAAGCGCTCAGTGAAAACAATGTCCTCCTGCTCCAATTTCGTAAGTTTATTCAGTCTCATTTGGATGAAGGGATTCAAAGTAACATTAGCAAATTTGCAGATGACACAAAGCTGGGTGGCCAGTGTGAACTGTGAGGAGAATGCTATGAGAATGCAGGGTGACTTGGACAGGTTGGGGGGAGTGGGCAGATGCATGGCAGATGAAGTTTAATGTGGATAAATGTGAGGTTATCCACTTTGGTAGCAAAAACAGGAAGGCAGATTATTATCTAAATGGCATCAAGTTGGGAAAAGGGGAAGTACAACGGGATCTGGGGGTCCTTGTACATCAGTCTATGAAAGTAAGCATGCAGGTACGGCAGGCAGTGAAGAAAGCGAATGGCATGTTGGCTTTTATAACAAGAGGAATCGAATATAGGAGCAAAGAGGTCCTTCTGCAGTTGTACAGGCCCCTAATGAGACCACACCTGGAGTATTGTGTGCAGTTTTGGTCCCCTAATTTGAGGAAGGACATTCTTGCTATTGAGGGAGTGCAGCGTAGGTTTACAAGGTTAATTCCCGGGATGGTGGGACTGTTATATGCTGAGAGAATGGAGCGGCTGGGCTTGTACACTCTGGAGTTTAGAAGGATGAGAGGGTATCTCATTGAAACATATAAGATTGTTAAGGGTTTGGACACGCTAGAGGCAGGAAACATGTTCCCGATGTTGGGGGAGTCTAGAATCAAGGGCCACAGTTTAAGAATAAGGAGTAAGCCATTTAGAACGAAGACGAGGAAACACTTTTTCACACAGAGAGTGGTGAGTCTGTGGAATTCTCTGCCTCAGAGGGCGGTGGAGGCAGGTTGTCTGGATGATTTCAAGAGAGAGCTAGATAGGGCTCTTAAAAATAGCGGAGTCAGGGGATATGGGGAGAAGGCAGGAACGGGGTACTGATTGGGGATGATCAGCCATGATCACATTGAATGGCGGTGCTGGCTCGAAGGGCCGAATGGCCTACTCCTGCACCTATTGTCTATTGTCTATTGAAACTAAGGTGTAGAGTGTGTGGTGTTCTAGTGTGGATGACCACCAGGTGAGTCTACAGGTAAGCCCAGCTCCTACCTGGTGTGTTGCCGCGTGCAGGACTGATACAAGGCAACATGGTCTAGTCATCTTGTGCATTCTAACCTGTGGCAATGAATGGGACATCGTGCGGGGTTGGGTTGAGGCTCACCTGCCCGCTCCACCTCCACCTGGCTGGTCCGGGGAACTCTGAACCCTTTCTGTAAAGGGCTCAGTGATTCTTCACATCGTCTTGTCTACCCCATCCCTCCCTCCACCCCTCCACCACGCTCGCACCTTTCTCTTCCTGCAGTTCCTGCTCCAGCGTGGTACAACTGCCTCGATCAGTACGGATGTCGGGGGTAATGGGGAGAAGGCAGGAGAATGGGGTTGAGAGGGAGACATAAAGGGAAAGTGGACATGAGGGGCCGAATGGCCTAATTCCGTTGGTGGAACTTGTGAAGATGAGCTTGCTGATGTGGAAAGGCCTGATGTCCGTGTCGGGGCAGTGGACATCTGACCATCACCACCCCGCTCCATTCTAGAGGTGACCGCTCAGACCTGGCCCCTACCTTGTGCTTCAGCTGCCCCATAACATAGAACAGTACAGCACAGGAACAGGCCCTTTGGCCCACAGTGTCTGTGCTGTACATGATGCCAAGTTAAACCTATCCCCTCTGCCTGCACGTGATCCCTATCCCTCCACTCCCCGCATATCCACGTGCCTGTCTAAAAGCCTCTTCAACTGTACTGCAGTTGTACAGGGTCTTGGTGAGACCACACCTGGAGTATTGCGTACAGTTTTGGTCTCCAAATCTGAGGAAGGACATTATTGCCATAGAGGGAGTGCAGAGAAGGTTCACCAGACTGATTCCTGGGATGTCAGGACTGTCTTATGAAGAAAGACTGGATAGACTTGGTTTATACTCTCTAGAATTTAGGAGATTGAGAGGGGATCTTATAGAAACTTACAAAATTCTTAAGGGGTTGGACAGGCTAGATGCAGGAAGATTGCTCCCGATGTTGGGGAAGTCCAGGACAAGGGGTCACAGCTTAAGGATAAGGGGGAAATCCTTTAAAACCGAGATGAGAAGAACTTTTTTCACACAGAGAGTGGTGAATCTCTGGAACTCTCTGCCACAGAGGGTAGTCGAGGCCAGTTAATTGGCTATATTTAAGAGGGAGTTAGATGTGGCCCTTGTGGCTAAGGGGATCAGAGGGTATGGAGAGAAGGCAGGTACGGGATACTGAGTTGGATGATCAGCCATGATCATATTGAATGGCGGTGCAGGCTCGAAGGGCCGAATAGCCTACCTATTTCCAGAAGGGTTTCAGCTCGAAACGTTGCCTATTTCCTTCACTCCATAGATGCTGCTGCACCATAACTCAGCGGGTCAGGCAGCATCTGTGGAGAACATGGATAGGTGACGTTTCACAGAGTGCTGGAGTAACTCAGCGGGTCAGGCAGCATCTGTGGAGAACATGGATAGGTGATGTTTCACAGAGTGCCGGAGTAACTCAGCGGGTCAGGCAGCATCTGTGGAGAGAAGGAATAGATGACGAAGGTGACTTGTGTCCTAAGGCAGAGAGCGCGTGTCAGGAGCCAGGAGGGTTTATTGTCCAATGTCCCGACACAGAATAATGAAACTCTTCTTTGTGGCAGAGCAGCAGACACGTAAACATATGTCACTTCCTGCCTGATTCACCACCAACGGAATACAAACTGCAGCGGGTGGAGCTGCGGCTCACAGCACCAGAGACCTGTGTTCAACCCTGATATAGAAATCATAGAAAACATACAATAGAAAATAGGCGCAGGAGGTGGCCATTCGGCCCTTCGAGCCAGCACCGCCACTCAATATGACCATGGCTGATCATCCAAAATCAGTACCCCATTCCTGCTTTCTCCCCATATCCCTTGATTCCTTTAGCCCAAAGAGCTAAATCTAACTCTCTCTTGAAAACATCCAGTGAATTGGCCTCCACCGCCTTCTGTGGCAGAGAATTCCACAGATTCACAACTCTCTGGGTGAAAAGGTTTTTCCTCATCTCAGTCCTAAATGGCCGACCCCTTATTCTTAAACTGTGACCCCTGGTTCTGGACTCCCCCAACATGGGGAACATGTTTCCTGCATCTAGCCTGTCCAATCCTTTAAGAATTTTATATGTTTCTATAAGATCCTCGGGTGCTGTCTGTACGGAGTTTGCACGTTTCTCTGGGTTCTCCTAAAGGCGTGCGTGCGTGCGTGCGTGTGTGGGGGTTTGTGGGTTAATGGAGCAACAGAGCATATTGTGCAGCGATACTGTTGTTCACTTTGTACAGACGCCCCTCTCTCTGGGGCCTCACATGAGCTGCTGAGTGAGTTTGGGAAAGCGGCAGAACATCTGAAGAAGGAGAACTACGGAGCGGCGCTGGGCCTGGTGGATGTCCCGACACAGAAGGAGCTAGTACAGGAATTCAACGTCCAGGACTATCCCACGCTGAAGTACTTTGTCAATGGAGACAGGAGGAACCCTCTCAACTGCACAGGTCAGTGCATCACTGACCCCGACTCTCCCTAGCCCACTCCTCCTCCCCCTAGCCCCCTCCCCCTCCCCCTAGCCCCCTCCCCCTAGCCACTCCCCCTCCCCCTAGCCCCCTCCCCCTCCCCACTCCCCCTCCCCCTAGCCCACTCCCCCTCCCCCTAGCCCCCTCCCCCTAGCCCACTCCCCCTCCCCCTAGCCCACTCCCCCTAGCCACTCCCCCTAGCCACTCCCCCTAGCCCACCCCCCTAGCCCACTCCCCCTAGCCACTCTCCCCTAGCCACTCCCCCTAGCCCACCCCCCTAGCCACTCCCCCTAGCCACTCCCCCTAGCCCACCCCCCCTAGCCACTCCCCCTAGCCACTCCCCTAGCCCACTCTCCCTAGCCCACTCTCCCTAGCCCACTCCCCCTAGCCCACTCCCACTTCCCCCTAGCCACTCCCCCTAGACCACTCTCCCTAGCCCACTCCCCCTAGCCCACTCCCACTCCCCCTAGCCCACTCCCCCTAGCCCACTCTCCCTAGCCCACTCCCCATAGCCCACTCTCCCTAGCCCACTCCCACTCCCCCTAGCCACTCCCCCTAGCCCACCCCCCTAGCCCACTCCCCCTAGCCCACTCTCCCTAGCCCACTCCCCATAGCCCACTCCCCATAGCCCACTCTCCCTAGCCCACTCCCACTCCCCCTAGCCCACCCCCCTAGCCCACTCCCCCTAGCCCACTCCCACTCCCCCTAGCCACTCCCCCTAGCCCACCCCCCTAGCCACTCCCCCTAGCCCACCCCCCTAGCCCACTCTCCCTAGCCCACTCCCCCTAGCCCACCCCCCTAGCCACTCCCCCTAGCCCACCCCCCTAGCCCACTCCCACCCCTTCCACCCCACCCCCAACCCCCCCACACACCCCCACCCCCCTCCCAGCACAGATTACACGCTACACACGCATCACGTTTACATTCATTCATGAAATATGTTATAAAATGTTAAGATGTTTTATAACGTACACAATTATCTAGCGATGTTTACTCTGGTGTGACAGTAATTCACTGACATTTAAAGCAGCTTTTAATAATATTGATTTTTGAACTCTATCAAGTTGATGAATTGGGAGGTTGTCAGATTAGATTGAGCCTGATCGATCTCTTACAGTAGTGTGGGTAGTAGTGGACTCGATGGGCCGAATGGCCCAATTCTATTCCTCTAACTTGTGAATTTGTGAATCTCAATGACATACATGTTTGCAGGTTAATTGGCTTCTGTAAATTGTCAATTGTCCTATGAATGTAGGATAGAACCAGATTGTTGGTCAGTGGGCCGAAGGGTCTTTATCTCTCCAGTGGAAGGTTCTGAATGCTTTCTTTCAGGAGTAAGGACGGGCTCTTCCATCGTGACGTGGCTAAAGAGGAGGACGGGGGTGAGTGCCGATCTACTGACCAGCCTGCCTCACCTCCATACCTTCATTGACTCTGGCGATGTGGTGGTCATCGGTTTCTTCAAGGTAGTCTCTGTCAGCCATGTTTAACGGTGTTGGTGTGATGAGCATGTGTTGTGCTTTGTGTCTGTAATGAATCATCGTGTGGCTGTTGTGTTGTGAACCACAGCCATGGTTATACAGCTCAGAAACAGGCCCTTCGGCCCAACCCATCCCTGCCCACCAACAAGCCCCATCCACACTCATCCCATTTGCCCGTCTTTGGTCGATCTCTGCACCTTCACCAAGGAAACCTTTCTCTGCTGCTCCCCAGGTGAGGTCACGTCAATGCCCAGCGCCTCGACACAATCTCTCTGCCAACAACTTGTAACTTTACCATCCAACTCTGATTCATGTCAATGAATCAGATCAATACTTCCCTGCCGCTCATCCCGAACCACAGCCTTCGGTATTCCATATCCACCCATCATTCCCTGCAGCTCATCCCGAACCACAGCCTTCAGTATTCCATATCCACGCGTTCTTCAGGCACCGCAACCATCTTCCAATCCACAACTGTTGTGTGAGCCTCCAGATTAGTTCCCCACCACACGCGGCTATTTTACTGAATCAGGTCCCCGCACAATCACTCACCCCTGACCCTGATAGCAGGTCGACCCGGCCTGAAACGTCACCTATCCATGTTCTCCACAGATGCTGCCTGACCCGCTGAGTTACTCCAGCACTGTGTCCTTTTGTGAATGAACCAGCACAGTAGATCTTTGTTCCTCTCTAGGATGAGGATCTATGTGGATCTGTGCATCGAGCTGCTGAAGGTGAAAGCCGTGAGATTGTGGAAACCAGGGGCATCTTCTGGGAAATATTGGAGTGGCCAATACCGAGAATATTCTCTGTTCACAAGGAGGCGGTTGTGGAAACTGAGAAAGACAGATCACAATGACAAGCAAATGGCATTGTCACATAGCAATTAAACATGGGCTAGTGAGAAGAAATGCAATTCAAAGTAATGATAACATACACTAAACCAATGGCAACTGGATGTATTAATGAGAAGCGGTGGCGAGAGAGAGCAGGTGGGACAGGTGGGAGTTGGGTGGGGGTGTGGGGGTGGGTGGGACAGTTTGGGCTGGCCAATGAAACAGGCAACTCTGTACGACATGAATTTGACTTTAATTACAACATTTAAAAACTTGGTTCAAATATTTTTAAGGAACGTTAACGTCATTTTAACTGCACTCTATCAATACATTTAAAAATGAACATTATTGAAAATGCTTATAAACGGATTATTTAATCAAAAACCTTAGCGCATTTGACTTAACATTGAGACAGAGAATCACCTCTGACAGGAAGAATAACAAAATAGAATAAAATATGTGCAGGAAGGAACTGCAGATGCTGGTTTAAACCGAAGATAGACACAAAACACTGGAGTAACTCAGAGGGACAGGCAGCATCTCTGGAGAGAATGAGCGGGTGACGTTTTGGTTGACTGGTCTGAAGAAGGGTCTCGACCTGAAACACCAGCCACTCCTTCTCTCCACAGATGCTGCCTGACCCGCTGAGTTACTCCAGCGTTTAGTGTGTATAATGAAATTGATGTGTGGTGGAGAATCTAGGATCCCTCATATATCGGGTAGTTACATTCTGATGGAACTCAAACTGCTAATAGCATGATGTTGTTTAGTGCATGGGTTTTATTTGTAACTGCACCCCGCTAGTTTCTGTTATCAATTTTCTGTGTTATAATTTAAAAAAAATAATATGAGCTTATTATTTATAAAGTATTAAAGAAGACTTTACTTCCAACTAGGATGTGAAAAGTAAAGGCACTGAGGCATTCTATGAAGCTGCCAAGGATGTCCCCGATCTACCATTTGGTGTCACGGACAATGTGAAGCACTTTGCCAAGTACAACATCACCAGGGACACTGTTGCACTGTTCCGCAAGGTACTGATCTCAGACCAATACTAACACTCCTCACATCCAGAATTAGTGACATCGTCTGATGTTATTGAAGAGCTAAAGTGATTGTGTGAAAGATCGCAGGATCTTGTTTCATAGACGGCTGTGGAGGCCAAGTCAGTGGATATTTTTGAGGCAGAGATAGATAGATTCTTGATTAGTACGGGTGTCAGGGGTTACGGGAAGAAGGCAGGAGACTGGGGTTAGGAGGGAGAGATAGATCAGCCATGATTGAATGGTGGAGTAGACATGATGGCCCGAATGGCCTAATTCTACTCCAATTATTTATTTCGATAGTAATCCGCCTTGAACAGGTTGGGGCAGTGGGCAGATGCATGGCAGATGCAGTTTAATGTGGATAAATGTGAGGTTATCCACTTTGGTAGCAAAAACAGGAAGGCAGATTATTATCTGAATGGTGTCAGATTAGGAAAAGGGGAAGTACAACGGGATCTGGGGGTCCTTGTTCATCAGTCACTGAAAGTAAACATGCAGGTACAGCAGACAGTGAAGAAAGCAAATGGCATGTTGGCCTTTATTACAAGAGAAGTTGAGTATAGGAGCAAAGAGGTCCTTCTACAGTTGTATAGGGCCCTAGTGAGACCACGCCTGGAGTATTGTGTGCAGTTTTGGTCCCCTAATTTGAGGAAGGACATTCTTGTAATTGAGGGAGTGCAGCGTAGGTTTACAAGGTTAATTCCCGGGATGGCGAAACTGTCATATGCTGAGAGAATGGAGCGGCTGGGCTTGTACACTCTGGAGTTTAAAAGGATGAGGGGGTATCTTATAGAAACATATAAAGTTATTACAGGATTGGGTACGCTAGAGGCAGGAAACATGTTCCCGATGTTGGGGGAGTCCAGAACCAGGGGCCACAGTTTAAGAATAAGGGGTAGGCCATTTAGAACTGAGATGAGGAAAAACCTTTTCACCCAGAGAGTTGTGAATCTATGGCGGTGGAGGCTGATTCACTGGATACTTTCAAGAGAGCTAGATAGGGCTCTTAAAGATAGCGGAGTCAGGGGATATGGGGAGAAGACAGGAACGGGGTACTGATTGTGGATGATCAGCCATGATCACATTGAATGGCGGTGCTGGCTCGAAGGGCCGAATGGCCTACTCCTGCACCTGTTGTCGATGTTTCTATGTACAGTGGCTTGCAAAAGTATTCATACCCCTTGAACTTTTCCACATTTTGTCACGTTACAACCACAAACGTAAATGTATTTTATTGGGAATTTATGTGATAGACCAACACAAAGTGGTGCATAATTGTGAAGTGGAAGGAAAATTATACATGGTTTTCAAATCTTTTTACAAATAAAAAACTGAAAAGTGTGGCGTGCAAAAGTATTCAGCCCCCCTGAGTCAATACTTTGTAGAACCACCTTTCGCTGCAATTACAGCTGCAAGTCTTTTGGGGTATGTCTCTACCAGCTTTGCACATCTAGAGACTGAGATTTTTGCCCATTCTTCTTTGCAAAATAGCTCAAGCTCAGTCAGATTGGATGGAGAGCGTCTGTGAACAGCAATTTTCAAGTCTTGCCAGAGATTCTCAATTGGATTTAGGTCTGGTCTTTGACTGGGCCATTCTAACACATGAATATGCTTTGATCTAAACCATTCCATTGTAGCTCTGGCTGTATGTTTAGGGTCGTTGTCCTGCTGGAAGGTGAACCTCCGCCCCAGTCTCAAGTCTTTTGCAGACCCTAACAGGTTTTCTTCCAAGATTGCCCTGTATTTGGCTCCATCCATCTTCCCATCAACTCTGACCAGCTTCCCTGTCCCTGCTGAAGAAAAGCATCCCCACAGCATGATGCTGCCACCACCATGTTTCACAGTGGGGATGGTGTGTTCAGGGTGATGTGCAGTGTTAGTTTTCCGCCACACATAGCGTTTTGCATTTAGGCCAAAAACTTCAATTTTGGTCTCATCTGACCAGAGCACCTTCCTCCACATGTTTGCTGTGTCCCCCACATGGCTTGTGGCAAACTGCAAACGGGACTTCTTATGGCTTTTTTTCAACAATGGCTTTCTTCTTGCCACTCTTCCATAAAGGCCCGATTTGTGGAGTGCACGACTAATAGTTGTCCTGTGGACAGATTCTCCCACCTGAGCTGTGAATCTTTGCAGCTCCTCCAGAGTTACCATGGGCCTCTTGGCTGCTTCTCTGATCAATGCTCTCCTTGCCCGGCCTGTCAGTTTAGGTGGACGGCCATGTCTTGGTAGGTTTGCAGTTGTGCCATACTATTTCCATTTTCGGATGATGGATTGAACAGTGCTCCGTGAGATGTTCAAAGCTTGGGATATTTTTTTATAACCTAACGCTGCTTTAAACTTCTCCACAACTTTGTCCCTGACCTGTCTGGTGTGTTCCTTGGGCTTCATGATGCTGTTTGTTCACTAATGTTCTCTAACAAACCTCTGAGGCCTTCACAGAACAGCTGTATTTATACTGAGATTAGATTACACACAAGTGGACTCTATTTACTAATTAGGTGACTTCTGAAGGCAATTGGTTGCACTGGATTTTATTTAGGGGTATCAGAGTAAAGGGGGCTGAATACTTTTGCACGCCACACTTTTCAGTTTTTGTAAAAAAAATTGAAAACCATGTATCATTTTCCTTCCACTTCACAATTATGCGCCACTTTGTGTTGGTCTATCACATAAAATCCCAATAAAATACATTTACGTTTGTGGTTGTAACGTGACAAAATGTGGAAACGTTCAAGGGGTATGAATACTTTTGCAAGCCACTGTATCTATAATGGTTGCATGTTTCTGCTTGGTTATAGTTTGATGAAAGACGAGTGGACTACGAGCTTGCTGACGGACATGAAATGCAGAAAAACCCTCTTGTTAAATTCATCAAAGTCAACGCGCTGCCATCAGTCACCGAATACAATCACGTGGTACTGTTTCATTACTTTAATGAAATATCATTCACAGTTTCAAGTTATTTCTTCCGTTACATTGACCGGATAAGATTTTAATGGTTAGTTTATCTAGGAGTCCCACTGATTTCAAGATGTCACTGGTTCATTCCATTATTTTGTGTTACTACACAGTCCCTCTGAGTAGAAATGAATGAAGTGAGATTGAGACTTCACACATGACTGGCCCACCGTAAAATCAAGGCATTCATTCGTAGAGTTCATATTGTTTTAAATTGAAGTAGAATTCTTAAATAAAAGTTATTTCTGTAAAGTAAAATCTCAAAACCATCTTTGTTTCTAAAGTATTCAAATGTGAGAAATTAATTTGCTTGGAAACATAGAAACATAGACAACAGGTGCAGGAGTAGGCCATTCGGCCCTTCGAGCTAGCACCGCCATTCACTGTGATCATGGCTGATCATCCCCAATCAGTAACCCGTTCCTGCTTTTTCCCCATATCCCTTGATTCCGCTAGCCCTAATCGCTAAATCTAACTCTCTCTTGAAAACATCCAGTGAATTGGCCTCCACTGCCGTCTGTGGCAGAGAATTCCACAGATTCACAACTCTCTGGGTGAAAAAGTTCATCCTCATCTCAGTCCTAAATGGCTGACCCCTTATTCTTAAACTATGACCCCTGGTTCTGGACTCCCCCAACATGGGGAACATGTTTCCTGCCTCTAGCCTGTCCAATCCTGTGAGAACTGTATATGTTTCTATGCTTTGTATTTGTATTTGTTTCCTCTATTCCCCAGAACTCGAGGAAAACATTTGATGTGGGGATCGACAGCCACCTCCTGCTCTTCACAGACAAGACTGTGGAGCAGTTTGATGCCGTCTACAAAGCCTTTCACACAACAGCTGCTGACTTCAAGGGCCAGGTCTGCTTCACTGCCACCACTTTTAAATAAATTAGTTCATCTCTCCCTGACATCTAAAGCTGCACCAGTACAATCAACCAACAAATAGGTTTTTATTGAAACATGCATCTCTTGACATTTACTTTTTATTGCAACTTTTTCACTTTTAACTTTGATTTAACTTGAATTTTACACCTGCACTAGTTCATGGTTTTCCGAGACTCAAGAGATTCAAGAGAGTTTTATTGTCATATGTCCCGGACGAGACAATTAAATTCTTACTTGCTGCAGCGCAACAGAATATGTGAATATGTAAATGTTATACATAACGGGGAAGAGAAAACAAACGAACGCTTCAAACGTTCAAGCTGGAAAGGGCGCGGAGAAGATTTACGAGGATGTTGCCGGGACTCAAGGGCGTGAGCTACAGGGAGAGGTTGAGTAAACTGGGTCTCTATTCCTTGGAGCACAGGAGGATGAGGGGTGATCTTATAGAGGTGTATAGAATCATGAGGGGAATAGATCGGGTAGATGCACAGAGTCTCTTGCCCAGAGTAGGGGAATCAAGGACTAGAAAACATAGATTCAAGGTGAAGGGGAAAAGATTTAATAGGAATCCAAGAGACAGTGGGGAATGAGTTGCCAGAGGAGGAAGTTGAGGCCGCGACAATAACAACATTCACCAGACATTTGGACAGGTACATGACAGGTTTACAGATATGGACCAAACGCAGTGTAGATGGGGCATGTTGGCCGGTGTGGACAAGATGGGCTGAAGGGCCTGTTTCCACGCTGTATGACTGCACTACTCACCAAAGGGACTGTCCCACTGCGGTGACCTAATCCGTGAGTTAAGAAGAGTGTCTTCGTCCTTGGGAAAGCGGGGGAGCGATGTCTGAAATTCACACCCACGATGAAGAGGAAGGTAAAAGACGGCTGCACAGTGTACGGTAAATCCTTCAGCGAGAGAGGGGGGAGAGGAGGGGGGAGAGGAGGGGGGAGAGGAGGGGGGAGAGGAGGGGGGAGAGGAGGGGGGAGAGGAGGGGGGAGAGGAGGGGGGAGAGGAGGGGGGAGAGGAGGGGGGAGAGGAGGGGGAGAAGGAGTTTTAAAATAATTTTTAACACTTTTAAGAAGTCAGACAACGATTAATAAAGTTTAGCGGGCATCTAACCTACCGGTCAGTTTTCCTTGGTCCTGAAAACTCCAAAGAGCCAATTTAAATGCTCGGTCAGCGAAGGAGATTGCCTACGGCTGCCCTCGACTGCCTGTAACTACATAGCGACCCCACTCCACTCCACTACGAGTTAAAAAGCGAATGGTATGTTAGCTTTCATAGCAAAAGGATTTGAGCATAGGAGCAGGGAGGTTCTACTGCATTTGTACAGGGTCTTGGTGAGACCACACCTGGAGTATTGCGTACAGATTTGGTCTCCAAATCTGAGGAGGGAGTGCAGAGAAGGTTCACCAGACTGATTCCTGGGATGTCAGGACTTTCATATGAAGAAAGACTGGATAGACTTGGCTTATACTCGCTAGAATTTAGGAGATTGAGAGGGGATCATATAGAAACTTACAAAATTCTTATGGGGTTGGACAGGCTAGATGCAGGAAGATTGTTCCCGATGTTGGGGAAGTCCAGGACAAGGGGTCACAGCTTAAGGATAAGGGGGAAATCCTTTAGGACCGAGATGAGAAGAAACTTTTTCACACAGAGAGTTGTGAATCACTGGAACTCTCTGCCACAGAGGGTAGTCGAGGCCAGTTCATTGGCTATATTTAAGAGGGAGTTAGATGTGGCCCTTGTGGCTAAAGGGATCAGAGGGTATGGAGAGAAGGCAGGTACAGGATACTGAGTTGGATGATCAGCCATGATCATATTGAATGGCGGTGCAGGCTCGAAGGGCCGAATGGCCTCCTCCTGCACCTAATTTCTATGTATCTATTTTCTATGTAAAAAGAACCACGCCGTCCAATTTTTACTCGTGGAAAATGTTTCAAAATGCTGAAAATATTTCCGCGGCCTAGTTGTGGCCACGAGTATTCGGGAACTTCCCTCGAGCATGAAGGAGAGTTCCGGTGACCTCCTGGGACCACGTGTCGACCATGTTGCGAGTTTGAGTCGAGGGCAAACTCGTCTAAACTCGCAGATTAGGTCGCCGCAGTGGGACAGCCTCTCATTGGAATAATGATGACACATCTAATGTAACATGTGGACCAGAACTTGTAAACAAAATAACTCGGAGTGTTTATACTCACTTACAAATGTCTAAGATGAGAAGTAATATAATTCAGCTGTTACTGAAGTCCCAGAAATTAAATCAGTGAAGACATGAAATATACACTTTATCCTTTACACTGCCTCAAGTATTACAACATCGTTGCTGCTTTGTACACCAGTCTTTGATGATGAAATTGAAACATCAGTCTGGTTTCTCTCCCTGACGGCCATTTGCAACTTCTCACCACGCACAATAGAATCAACATTTCTTTCATGTGAATCATCCATTTGATTCTGATCGCGGCGTGAGATTTTATCACAACCCAGTTCCTATTCATTCGATTTATCTTTATCTTGTTTCCTATCAAACGTGAAGAGATTACATCCAGAACTTCAATCACACACGTTTCACAGCATTTTTTAAATTTATTTTTATAACCAAAAATAATTTATTCACCTATTTACAATAATATGTACAATATTATTTATTCAAAGCAAACCCAGCACCACAATGCAAGCAATACAAATATACTAAATAAACTATAATAGACAATAGGTGCAGGAGGAGGCCATTCGGCCCTTCGGCCCTTCGAGCCAGCACCGCCATTCAATGTGATCATGGCTGATCATCCCCAATCAGTACCCTGTTCCTGCCTTCTCCCCACATCCCCTGACTCTGCTATCTTTAAGAGCCCTACCTAGCTCTCTCTTGAAAGTATCCAGAGAACCAGCCTCCACCGCCC
Source organism: Amblyraja radiata (assembly GCF_010909765.2). NCBI lineage: Eukaryota > Metazoa > Chordata > Chondrichthyes > Rajiformes > Rajidae > Amblyraja > Amblyraja radiata. Next base: position 42,914,784 of record NC_045977.1, read on the forward strand.
TCTGAGGCAGAGAATTCCACAGATTCACAACCCTCTGGGTGAAAAAGTGTTTCCTCATCTCAGTTCTAAATGGCTTACCCCTTATTCTTAAACTGTGGCCCCTGGTTCTGACTCCCCCAACATTGGGAACATGTTTCCTGCCTCTAGCGTGTCCAAACCCTTCATAATCTTATATGTTTCAATGAGATTCCCTCTCATCCTTCTAAACTCTAGAGTGTACAAGCCCAGCCGCTCCATTCTCTATACAACTATATTAAGAATACATCCCACCCCCCCGCGGTGCCCAGCGATCCCGGAACTCCCCCAGGGTGCCCGTGGACAGTGTGCAGTCCCTCTCTAACCCCACCCGGACACGGCCATAACCCCGGGGAAGGGGCGGGCAGCCGGCTCGGGTACAGGTCTCCACCGCCTGGCACCGTGACTCACGGATGGCCAGCTTGGCCAGGACATTTCATGGTGTTACCGTTCACCCTCCTCAGTCAGAGGCAAGCTGCTCTCTCTCACAAACCTGCAAACATTCCCATTCGTCAATCACATCCAGTAAATTGTTTAATTTGACGGGATGATTATATTTGTGGAGATCAAACAATAATTTGTAATGTCGTTACATTGGAGCTGCTTTAGTTCAATTAGTTGGCTACTCGATGTCTTGTCAGATGGAAGTGGTCGTTAGGGTCAGCTGGTCACTGGGGTTGGCTGCAGGGGAGAGGGGAGGCCAGTGCTGAACCTCCACAATTATCAATCATAAATTAATAACCAGTGGTACTTTGTAACCAGTCCATTATATTGCAAAACTGAAAATGCCTGAGTCAACTTGAGCTTGGTTATCCCAATGTAAACACAATGAGTTATTCTGTAAGTGTAACGGGTCTGTCCCACTTGGCCATGTTTTCGGTGACTGCCGGCATCATTGACTGACGTATCAGGTCACCGTATAATTCGCGGCGTGATGACGTATAGACGCGCGGTGTTGTTTCCAAGTGTCGCGACATTTTTTTTGTCGCCGCTGGATTTTGAAATGTTCACCCTGATATGACGCCGACAGTCGCCGAAAAAATCGTCAAGTGGGACAGGCCCTTAACGCTACAAGACTGTGACTCTGTTCGCTGGGATGTTACTCTGTGCACGGCTTGTTGTGCACGCGTGTGGTCTGGTCAGATCGAACTGGACGGCTCGCAAACCAAAGCATCTGACTGTGTCTTGGTCCATGTGACAGTCAAACACCAAGACTAATAGTTTCTTCCTAAGATGGACACAAAATGCTAGAGTAACTCAGCGGGACAGGCAGCATCTCTGGAGAGAAGGAATGGGTGATGTTTCTGGTTGAGACCATTCTTCAGACTGAGGACCTCAACCCGAAACGTCACCCATTCCTTCTCTCCAGAGATGCTGCCCGTCCCGCTGAGTTACTCCAGCATTTTGTGTCTATCTACGGTTTAAACCGGCATCTGCAGTTCCTTCCCAGATGTTTCTGCTCACCGCTCTGTGCTGGAACATGACCCGGCAAGGTTCAGTTTTGGGGGGAGTAGTGCATTGAACAAGCTGCAGCTGGTCGATACATCAGCAATCGATCATCAATCCTCAACTGCAAGGGCCAGGAAGCGAGTGGGCAAGATCATCTCTGACCCCTCTCACCCTGGCCACAAACTCTTTGAATCACTTCCCTCTGGAAGGCGACTCCGGATTGTCAAAGCTGCCACTAGCCGGTACACCAGTACTCGTTCATCAATCAAAAACACAGAATATTGACTTCCAATGATAATGTTGTAGGTTGAAGTCGCTCTCTACGCTGCCAGCTGTCCTGATGTCAATCTCTCTTGTTGAAACCACAGATCATCTTTATTTTGGTCGACTCCATTGATACTCGGAATGGCCGTATCCGGGAGTTTTTCCACATCCGGGACCTGGACATCCCGGCAGTGCGAATGATCAACGTCACGGGGACGGTGACCTACAGGATGGAGGGTGACAGGGTCACAGCTCAGACCGTGGGGGCATTCTGCCGAGCGTACCTCACCGGGATGGCAAAGGTAGCCAGCGCTCACACACAGTAAACACACAACACAGGCACTGGTTGGTAATAACCCCGCCCCCCCACAGTGAATATCCACCCCCCCCACACAGTGAATACCCCTGTGAATAAACCCCCCCCCTGTGAATAACCCCCCCCGTGAATAACCCCCCCTTCCGTGAATAACCCCCCCCCGTGAATAACCCCCCCCCCCGTGAATAACCCCCCCCCCCGTGAATAACCCCCCCTGTGAATAACCCCCCCCTGTGAATAACCCCCCCTGTGAATAACCCCCCTCCTTCAGCCTCGACTACCCCCCTGGAGTACACACAGCAGGAGATGCCCCTCACTGCCTCAGGCAGCAACTCTGGAGGATGCCGCTGGTATGTGGGATGTCCCTCACTGCCCTGCACGGGCCCATTCCCAGCAGAGCGACAAGGTGGCGCAGCGGGTACAGCTGCTGCCTCACAACGCCAGAGACCCGGGTTCCATCCTGACCTCGGGTGCTGTCTGCGTGGAGTTTGCACGTTCTCCCTGTGACCGTGTGTGTTTTCTCCGGGTGCTCTGGTTTCCACCCCATCACGTTTATACATTAATTGGCTTCTGTAAATTGCCCCTCGTGTGTAGGGAGTGGATGGGAAAGTTGGGATAACACAGAACTGGTGTCAACTGGTGATCGCTGGTCAGCATGGGCTCAGTGGGCTGAAGGGCCTGTTTCCATGCTGTACCTCTCTGAAGCAAAGAGATGGAGGTGGCATCTCCCCGATGGTGCCGGGCGGTTGGTCAACAGGGTGCGGTGGAGGCAAGGCAGCGTTGCGGTGGGCATCGGCCCTTTAAACGATGATGACCATGTCCACTCTGTCCACAGACGCATCAGTCCAGTGAAGAACTTGCAGATGATTGGAACACAAATCCTGTCAAGGTTCTGGTGGGAAGAAACTTTGAAGAAGTCGTGTTCAACTCCACAAGGGACGTCTTTGTCCTGTTTTGTAAGTAACGCCATCTTCACAAATCCTACAATCATATTATTATTATTTACATGTTCATAAAAACTTCCAAACCTTTTGAAAACTGTTCCGTCTTCTGTGATTTATTTGTGTTTCCTTGCGTTTCAATGGTTCGAAACCACATGGCACTGCATGTACCAAGGTACCGCGAGATTCCGTTATTATGTACCGTTCAGTAAAAACGTTACTATCCATCCCCAAGCACAATCGTAGCTCAGTACAAGTACGTAGGAGTAGTGTACACACAGTATACAGTAGTGTACAGCAGTGTAGAGTAGTGTACACACAGTATACAGTAGTGTACAGCATTGTAGAGTAGTGTACACACAGTATACACTAGTGTAGAGTAGTGTACACACAGTATACAGTAGTGTACAGGCTGTGTGTGTAGAGTAGTGTACACACAGTATACAGTAGTGTACAGCAGTGTAGAGTAGTGTACACACAGTATACACTAGTGTACAGGCTGTGTAGAGTAGTGTACACACAGTATACAGTAGTGTACAGCATTGTAGAGTAGTGTACACACAGTATACACTAGTGTAGAGTAGTGTACACACAGTATACACTAGTGTACAGGCTGTGTAGAGTAGTGTACACACAGTATACACTAGTGTACACACAGTATACACTAGTGTACAGGCTGTGTAGAGTAGTGTACACACAGTATACACTAGTGTACAGCAGTGTAGAGTAGTGTACACACAGTATACACTAGTGTACAGCAGTGTAGAGTAGTGTACACACAGTATACACTAGTGTAGAGTAGTGTACACACAGTATACACTAGTGTACAGGCTGTGTAGAGTAGTGTACACACAGTATACACTAGTGTACACACAGTATACACTAGTGTACAGCAGTGTAGAGTAGTGTACAGCAATATACACTGAGACAGTATACAAGAGTCGCCATGTACTGATGCGATGATTCACGATTGGCCTGAAGGTTGGCATAAATGGAGGGTTCTGAGCCTGGCCACAAAGGCCCGTTGTCCTGGCGACCACACAGGATCGGCCTGGCCAAGCTGTATGGATCAGTAAAGCTGCAGCAATGAAGATTGTCTGCAATCCATCACCTGTACGTGTGACAATTAAACACTCTTGACTCTTAAAGACAGACACAAAATGCTGGAGTAACTCAGCGGGACAGGCAGGAGAGAAGGAATGCGTGACGTCTCGGGTCGAGACCCTTCTTCTTCTCCAGATGTTACTCAGAGTTACTCCAGATGTTACTCAGAGTTACTACAACTGTTACTCAGAGTTACTTGCTGAGTTACTCCAGCATTTTGCATCTATCTTCAATTCAAACCAGCATCTGCAGTTCTTTCCTACACCTACTAAGTTGTTCAGTAACAAGGACTAACCCTCTACTCTGCAGGTGCTCCGTGGGCTGAACGATGCAAGGATATTCATTCCCTCTGGGATCAGCTTGGGATGAAATACGCGGCTTTGGAAAGTCTTGTCATAGCTAAGATAGACATCACAGCAAATGAAGTTGACTCTGTGATAGTGGATCAGTTCCCCAATGTGAAGTATTTCCCTGCTGACGAGGATAGAAAGGTGAGTAGACAGAACCCTCCGTGTCCATTCCCAGTGTTGGCCTGCCTGCCTTGTGGTCACTTGCTGATCCCCGCCTCCTGTTTCCACACAGATTCAACACTACACCGCAGCTCACACCCTGCAAGCTTGGTCTCAATTTCTGGACAAGGAAGAAGAAATGAAGGTATGTGGCCAGCCAAAGACAGACACAGAGTGCTGGAGTAACTCAGCAGGTCAGGCAGCATCTGTGGGGAACATGGATAGGTGACGTTTCACAGAGTGCTGGAGTAACTCAGCGGGTCAGGCAGCATCTGTGGGGAACATGGATAGGTGACGTTTCGGGTCGGGACCCTTCTTCAGACTGATCCAGCCAGTTGTATTTTGGGAAAGAAGGTTTAGCAGCAGAAGTTGTACATATTTTACTTTCCCTACCAAGGAGGCAAAGTGCTGTTTAACATGCGTGCCGCATATTTTACCAAATCTACTTTTTAAAATTTAAAGCCTGGTTGCTTTGTAGATTGGGAGGATTGTGAGCTTGTTGGCTGGTGACCCGTGGTCATGTGACCCATGTGACCCGTGGCCGTGTGACCCTTGGCCATGTGACCCATGTGACCAGTGACCCATGTGACCAGTGACCCGTGTGGCCCGTGGCCATGTGACCCGTGTCCCATGTGACCGTGACCCATGTGACCAGTGACCCGTGTGACCAGTGACCCATGTGACCAGTGACCCATGTGACCAGTGACCCATGTGACCAGTGACCCATGTGACCCGTGGTCATGTGACCCATGTGACCAGTGACCCGTGGCCATGTGACCCGTGGACATGTGACCCGTGGCCATGTGACCCGTGGCCATGTGACCCATGTGACCAGTGACCCGTGGCCATGTGACCCTTGGCCATGTGACCAGTGACCCATGTGACCAGTGACCCATATGACCCGTGGCCATGTGACCCGTGACCCATGTGACCCTTGGCCATGTGACCCGTGGTCATGTGACCCGTGGCCATGTGACCCGTGGCCATGTGACCCGTGGCCATGTGACCCATGACCCATGTGACCCTTGGCCATGTGACCCGTGGTCATGTGGCCCGTGGCCATGTGACCTGTGCTGGGATGTGAGGGAGTGTGGCAGAGTGATGGACCATGTTCCACCCTGGCCATTCCATCCTCCCCTCGCCCCGCGGTCAGTAGGACACACGCCTGAAAGCCCGTACCACCAGACTGAGGGGCAGCTTCTTATTAGCCTGTACCATTATTAGCCTACTGAACGCTATCTCCATTAGGCAACAGGTGCAGGAGGAGGCCATTCGGCCCTTTGAACCAGCACCGCCATTCAATGTGATCATGGCTGATCATCCCCAATCTGTACCCCGTTCCTGCCTTCTCCCCATATCCCCTGACTCCGCTATCTTTAAGAGCCCTATCTAGCTCTCTCTTGAAAGTATCCAGAGAACTGGCCTCCACCGCCCTCTGAGGTAGAGAATTCCACAGACTCACAACTCTCTGTATGAAAAAGTGTTTCCTCGTCTCCTCAAAATGGCCGTCCCCTTATTCTTAAGGATGGTGTCGTTCTCATGAACGATCTAGCAAGAGGCAGCAGAGACTGATGCTGCTCGAGTGTTGTCCCGATCCTCCGACCTACCTGAATGCAGACCTTGCACTTTTTCCTCTGTTGACACTTCAAGTGTCACCACGGGGCATTGCCACCGTTCAGCGCGCTGGTGCGTTTGTCTTTGTCGTTCACACCTGTTGTACCTGCGTGAGGCGTGACTGTCCTCGTGTGCGGCCTGACCTGACTGGTTAGGGCACAGACAGTTGACGTGAGGGTATAACCCAATACCAACGCTGTTCTTCCTGCAGAAACTTCGTCACGGTTCAGATGTCGCCGATGAGGGAACAAAGGACGAGCTTTGATGCCTCTACGAGAGGTCCCCGCCGTGAGGCATCAGTCTCTACTGCCTCTTCATAGAACGTTCATGAGAACAACACCATCCATCTTTGTCAGCTCATCCCCACAACATCAATATCAGTCAATCAATGCAACTGTTCAACTGACCAGCGCACAATACAAGGTGGGCTAAAAACAGCTGGAGGAACTCAGCGGGTGAGGCAGCATCTTTGGAGCGAAGGAACAGGTGACGTTTTGGGATACTCAGTAGGTGAGGCAGCATCTATGGAGCGAAGGAATAGGTGACGTTTCGGGTCGAGACCCTGAAGGGTCTCGATCCGAAACGTTACCTATTCCTTCGCTCCATAGATGCTGCCTCACCCGCTGAGTTTCCAGAAGGGTCTCGACCCGAAACATTACTTATTCCTTCCCTCCATAGATGCTGCCTCACCCGCTGAGTTCCTCCAGCATTTTTGTCTACCTTCGAATTTTGCCAGCACCTGCAGTTCTTTCTTAAACATACAATAAACCTTCACATTGAATATGGGATCATTACATGGTGTTGTGGTTATTAAAAAAGGATGGTTTAAGCCGTTTATTAACTGTGGCGTATTGTAGCACAGAAATCTCCAGTGGAAACTCGTCTTGAATTTGATGAAAAATTTATAATAAACCAATGATCACAATCAGAGTAAAAATCCCCCTGGATTTATAATGAAACAATGAGGAACAATGGTAAATTCTGTGCCTAACCAGAGGGACATCTTCGTAACCCCAACATGTCCACAGAAGTATTAAAACATCGCTACCATGACGAGGGTGACAGACATTCGCCACAGTGACGTTAGTGCTACATTCACTAACCAAAGATGGACACAAAAAGCTGGAGTAACTCAGCGGGCCGAGCGGCATCTGTGGAGAGAAGGAATGGGTGATGTTTTGGGACGAGGCCCTTCTTCAGGCTGATTAAATAATGTGCAATAGATTCTGTCTGAAGAAACGTCACCCATTCCTTCTCTCCAGAGTTGCTGCCTGGCCCGCTGAAATATTCCAGCATACTGCGGCTATCTTCGTTGTAAACCAGCATCTGCAGTTCCTTCCTGCACATGAAGTAATAGCATGTGGACAACTCTGCTCCCAGTCCCTCCCCTCTCTCTCCCCCTTCACTCCGAGGCCAGAACCATCGGCCGCAGCCTCACCAACAGCCCAGCAGGGGGCAGCCACACCCAGAAACAGAGTGCTGGAGTAACTCAGCGGGTCAGGCAGCATCTGTGGAGAACATGGATAGGTGACGTTTCGGGTCGGGACCCTTCTTCAGACTGATCCAGCCAGTTGTATTTTGGGAAAGAAGGTTTAGCAGCAGAAGTTGTACATATTTTACTTTCCCTACCAAGGAGGCAAAGTGCTGTTTAACATGCGTGCCGCATATTTTACCAAATCTACTTTTTAAAATTTAAAGCCTGGTTGCTTTGTAGATTGGGAGGATTGGGAGCTTGTTGGCTGGTGACCCGTGGTCATGTGACACGTGGTCATGTGACCCATGTGACCCGTGGTCATGTGACCCGTGGCCTTGTGACCCGTGGCCATGTGACCCATGTGACCCGTGGCCTTGTGACCCGTGGCCATGTGACCCATGTGACCCTTGGCCATGTGACCCTTGGCCGTGTGACCCTTGGCCGTGTGACCCTTGGCCATGTGACCCTTGGCCATGTGACCCTTGGCCATGTGACCCATGTGACCCGTGGCCGTGTGACCCTTGGCCATGTGACCCGTGGCCATGTGACCCGTGGTCATGTGACCCGTGACCCTTGGCCATGTGACCAGTGACCCATGTGACCAGTGACCCATGTGACCCATGGCCATGTGACCCGTGGTCATGTGACCGTGACCCATGTGACCAGTGACCCATGTGACCTGTGACCCATGTGACCAGTGACCCATGTGACCAGTGACCCATGTGACCCTTGGCCATGTGACCAGTGACCCATGTGACCAGTGACCCATGTGACCCTTGGCCATGTGACCAGTGACCCATGTGACCAGTGACCCATGTGACCCATGGCCATGTGACCAGTGACCCATGTGACCAGTGACCCATGTGACCCTTGGCCGTGTGACCAGTGACCCATGTGACTGGTGACCCATGTGACCCATGGCCATGTGACCGTGACCCATGTGACCGTGACCCATGTGACCAGTGACCCATGTGACCTGTGACCCATGTGACCAGTGACCCATGTGACCAGTGACCCATGTGACCCTTGGCCATGTGACCAGTGACCCATGTGACCAGTGACCCATGTGACCCATGGCCATGTGACCAGTGACCCATGTGACCAGTGACCCATGTGACCCTTGGCCGTGTGACCCTTGGCCATGTGACCCATGTGACCCGTGGCCATGTGACCCGTGGCCATGTGACCCGACCCATGTGACCCGTGGCCATGTGACCAGTGACCCATGTGACCAGTGACCCATATGACCCATGGCCATGTGACCCGTGACCCATGTGACCCATGGCCATGTGACCCGTGGCCGTGTGACCCTTGGCCATGTGACCCATGTGACCCGTGGCCATGTGACCCGTGGCCATGTGACCCGTGGCCATGTGACCCGTGGCCATGTGACCCGTGGCCATGTGACCCGTGAACCATGTGACCAGTGACCCATGTGACCCGTGGCCATGTGACCGTGGCCATGTGACCCGTGGCCATGTGACCCGTGGCCATGTGACCCGTGGCCATGTGACCCGTGGCCATGTGACCCGTGGCCATGTGACCCGTGGTCATGTGACCCTTGGCCATGTGACCCGTGGTCATGTGGCCCGTGGCCATGTGACCTGTGCTGGGATGTGAGGGGGTGTGGCAGAGTGATGGACCATGTTCCACCCTGGCCATTCCATCCTCCCCTCGCCCCGCGGTCAGTAGGACACACGCCTGAAAGCCCGTACCACCAGACTGAGGGGCAGCTTCTTATTAGCCTGTACCATTATTAGCCTACTGAACGCTATCTCCATTAGGCAACAGGTGCAGGAGGAGGCCATTCGGCCCTTTGAACCAGCACCGCCATTCAATGTGATCATGGCTGATCATCCCCAATCTGTACCCCATTCCTGCCTTCTCCCCATATCCCCTGACACCGCTATCTTTAAGAGCCCTATCTAGCTCTCTCTTGAAAGTATCCAGAGAACCGGCCTCCACCGCCCTCTGAGGTAGAGAATTCCACAGACTCACAACTCTCTGTGTTAAAAAGTGTTTCCTCATCTCCTCAAAATGGCCGTCCCCTTATTCTTAAGGATGGTGTTGTTCTCATGAACGATCTAGCAAGAGGCAGCAGAGACTGATGCTGCTCGGGTGTTGTCCCGATCCTCCGACCTACCTGAATGCAGACCTTGCACTTTTTCCTCTGTTGACACTTCAAGTGTCACCACGGGGCATTGCCACCGTTCAGCACGCTGGTGCGTTTGTCTTTGTCGCTCACACCTGTTGTACCTGCGTGAGGCATGACTGTCCTCGTGTGCGGCCTGACATGACTGGTTAGGGCACAGACAGTTGACGTGAGGATATAACCCAATACCAACGCTGTTCTTCCTGCAGAAACTTCGTCACGGTTCAGATGTCGCCGATGAGGGGACAAAGGACGAGCTTTGATGCCTCTACGAGAGGTCCCCGCCGTGAGGCATCAGTCTCTACTGCCTCTTCATAGAACGTTCATGAGAACAACACCATCCATCTTTGTCAGCTCATCCCCACAACATCAATATCAGTCAATCAATGCAACTGTTCAACTGACCAGCGCACAATACAAGGTGGGCTAAAAACAGCTGGAGGAACTCAGCGGGTGAGGCAGCATCTTTGGAGCGAAGGAACAGGTGACGTTTTGGGATACTCAGTAGGTGAGGCAGCATCTATGGAGCGAAGGAATAGGTGACGTTTCGGGTCGAGACCCTGAAGGGTCTCGTCCCGAAACGTTACCTATTCCTTCGCTCCATAGATGCTGCCTCACCCGCTGAGTTTCCAGAAGGGTCTCGACCCGAAACATTACTTATTCCTTCCCTCCATAGATGCTGCCTCACCCGTTGAGTTCCTCCAGCATTTTTGTCTACCTTCGAATTTTGCCAGCACCTGCAGTTCTTTCTTAAACATACAATAAACCTTCACATTGAATATGGGATCATTACATGGTGTTGTGGTTTTTGTTAAAGTATTAAAAAAGGATGGTTTAAGCCGTTTATTAACTGTGGCGTATTGTAGCACAGAAATCTCCAGTGGCAACTCGTCTTGAATTTGATGAAAAATTTATAATAAACCAATGATCACAATCGGAGTAAAAATCCCCCTGGATTTATAATGAAACAATGAGGAACAATGGTAAATTCTGTGCCTAACCAGAGGGACATCTTCGTAACCCCAACATGTCCACAGAAGTATTAAAACATCGCTACCATGACGAGGGTGACAGACATTCGCCACAGTGACGTTAGTGCTACATTCACTAACCAAAGATGGACACAAAAAGCTGGAGTAACTCAGCGGGCCGAGCGGCATCTGTGGAGAGGAGGAATGGGTGACGTTTTGGGTCGAGGCCCTTCTTCAGGCTGATTAAATGAGGTGCAATAGATTCTGTCTGAAGAAACGTCACCCATTCCTTCTCTCCAGAGTTGCTGCCTGGCCCGCTGAAATATTCCAGCATACTGCGCCTATCTTCGTTGTAAACCAGCATCTGCAGCTCCTTCCTGCACATGAAGTAATAGCATGTGGACAACTCTGCTCCCAGTCCCTCCCCTCTCTCTCCCCCTCACCAACAGCCCAGCAGGGGGCAGCCACACCCAGAAACAGAGTGCTGGAGTAACTCAACGGGTCAGGCAGCATCTGTGGAGAACATGGATAGGTGACGTTTCACAGAGTGCTGAAGTAACTCAGCGGGTCAGGCAGCATCTGTGGAGAACATGGATAGGTGACGTTTCACAGAGTGCTGGAGTAACTCAGCGGGTCAGGCAGCATCTGTGGAGAACATGGATAGGTGACGTTTCACAGAGTGCTGGAGTAACTCAGTGGGTCAGGCAGCATCTGTGGAGAACATGGATAGGTGACGTTTCGGGGCAAGACCCTTCCTACACGCATCCATTTGCAAACGGTGTCTCACACAATGGGTCAAAAGCTCATTGGGCCTGACAGAAGATGAGTTGGTTTGGCAGATAGACTAGTATAAATTAAAAATCAGTTTCTAATTTCTTCAGGAATGAGAATATTCATCTCAGCTCAGACAGGGATTGGTGATATATCGAGTTGTCGCTGAAGGTGATTGATGCCAACAATAATGACCTGAAAGTGACTCCCAATCCCATTCTTAATTGGCACAGAAGTATTACATAAATCCATAACTCTCAGGCTATAGTTCCAGCCAATCCTCTTCAATATTCGGTGAAGCTTTGTTCCTGTCAGCGTAGCTCGTCTCGGAGTTTGTCACTCGAACCTGTGATGCTGCTTTATGGATAGTTCCACTGAGGGCAGAGTGTTGTGGGGGGGTGGGGGGGGGGGAAGACAGTCTCTGTCTCAGTCTACCCCACGACACAAGGGGGAGGAGTTGTACAGTTTGATAGCCACAGGGAAGAAGGATCTCCTGTGGCATTCTCCAAGCTAATCTGGCTGTGAGCTGCATTATATTCAATAACGAAGCAGTCTAGATTCAAGGGGATTCCTGACCAAGGGCTTTGTGACCAGGCAGATGCTGTAATGATCTATATTGTGTTGGGTCCAACATGTGGCCATGTGTCAGGTCAAAGCCTGAATCATGTGATCAGACTGACAATCACAAGTGACTTGCACTCTGACATTTTTGCATTTCCGCTGGATCGCATGTATAACTGTTTTGGTAAGTATTTCATAAATTCATAAGATAGGAGCAGAATTAGGCCATTCAGCCAATCAATGGTGCGCAGCATAGTGGCGCAGCGGTAGAGTTGCTACCGTACAGTGAATGCAGTGCCGGAGACCCGGGTTCGATCCCGACTACGGGCGCTGTCTATACGGAGTTTGCACGTTCTCCCCGTGACCTGCGTGGGTTTCTCCGAGATCTTCGGTTTCCTCCCACACTCCAAAGACGTGCAGTTTTGTAGGTTAATTGGCTTGGTAAATGTAAAATTGTCCCTGGTGTGTGTAGGATAGTGTTAGTGTGCGGGGGGATCGCTGGTCGGTGTGGACCCAGTGGGCCGAAGGGCCTGTTTCCGCGCTGTATCTCTAAACTAAACCAAACTAAAAACTGAAAAAAGTCTACTCTCCCACCTAACCCCATTCTCCTGCCTTCTCCCCATAACCCCTGTCTCCTGTACTAATAAAGAATCTATCTATTTCTGCTTTAAAAATATCCATTGACTTGGCCTCCACATCCTTCTGTGGCAAAGAATCCCACAGATTCACCCACCACTGACAAAGTAACCTCCGTTACATCTCAGTCCATGAACTGATGGGTCGTGTCCCTTCCACCACGTGGAGCTGCTCAGGAGAAGAGGGCGAAGATGTGCAGCACGAGAAGGAACAAGTCCAAATGCCTTGTGGGAGGGGACGGTTCACATACACACAGGAAGTCGCCCAAATCTCTACTGGACGACCGGAGACACAGGGAACTGCAGGTGCTGGAGTCTTGAGCAAACGCAGAGTGCTGAAGGAACTCAGCGGGTCAGGCATCATCTGTGGAGGGAATGGACAGGCAACGTTTTGTGTCCAGACCCTTCTTCAGACCAACTGATGGTGTTTAGCCTCAATCCATCCGGAGACGGTTCCATTCCCTCCACAGATGCTGCCTGACCCGCTGAGTTACTCCAGCACTCTGTGAAACGTCACCTATCCATGTTCTCCACAGATGCTGCCTGACCCGCTGAGTTACTCCAGCACTCTGTGAAACGTCACCTATCCATGTTCTCCACAGATGCTGCCTGACCCGCTGAGTTACTCCAGCACTCTGTGAAACGTCACCTATCCATGTTCTCCACAGATGCTGCCTGACCCGCTGAGTTACTCCAGCACTCTGTGAAACGTCACCTATCCATGTTCTCCACAGATGCTGCCTGACCCGCTGAGTTCTTTACTCCTGATATCAACGTGTTATTGTGAGCAGCAACCAGGAATATGATTGGATCTGACGTTGATGTAGTCAGGCCTGGGCAGGAATGGTGTGATGTTGCGGGTTAAAAGAATAATGTATTGGATATTTTTGTGTTTAAATGTGGGATATTTGTGGAGCGTTAATCACCCACGTTCCTCCTTTGTTTCCCAAATGATCATTAAATGGAACATTATCCGAAACGGAACATTAGAAAACATACCATCCTCTGTTGAAAAGCAACTCTTCGTCATCTAGACCTAAAATATTATTTACAGTGAATAGGAAGGAACTGCAGATGCTGATTTATACAGAAGAAAGACACAAAGTGCTGGAGTAACTCAGCAAGTCAGGCAGCATGTCTGGAGAACATGGATAGGTGACGTTTTGGGTTGGATGCAAGGGTCTTGACCTGAAACGTCGCCCATTCCTTCTCTCCAGAGATGCTGCCTGTCCCGCTGAGTTACTCCAGCATTTTGTGTCTACCTTCTGTGTTATGTACTGTCAGGTCTGGCTGTCCAACTGTTTCACAAACTCACCTCATCTAGACATGACCACTGTGGCTACATGAGGCAGGATGCTACATCACAAAGTGACCGGCTTCACTGTATTATTGAATCACAGTGAAGTGAGAAATATATTCTTCTACTCTATAATATTAAGCCAGAGTAATGTTTGCTCGGTCCTCTGCTATTATGCTAATGGAATTACTTTAATAACATCAGACCAACATAAGTCTTGAGAAAGATCTGATTTCCTGCAGATTTTGTTCAGAGTTCTGACTTCAAGGAGGAAATAATTCCACTTTTACTGGATTTAGCGAGTTCACCGTGCAAGAGATGAAACCATCAGACCAGATATTATTGCTGTGATTTATTTTAAAAGACACAAAGTGCTGGAGTAGCTCAGCACCTCTGGAGAACATGGACGTCCCAATCCAGAACATCACCTATCCATGTTCTCCACAGATGCTGCCTGACCCGCTGAGTTACTCCAGCACTCTGTGAAACGTCACCTATCCATGTTCTCCACAGATGCTGCCTGACCCGCTGAGTTACTCCAGCACTCTGTGAAACGTCACCTATCCATGTTCTCCACAGATGCTGCCTGACCCGCTGAGTTACTCCAGCACTCTGTGAAACGTCACCTATCCATGTTCTCCACAGATGCTGCCTGACCCGCTGAGTTATGGTGCAGCAGCATCTATGGAGTGAAGGAAATAGGCAACGTTTCGAGCTGAAACCCTTCTGGAAATAGGCAACGTTTCGGGCCGAAACCCGGAAGGGTTTCGACCCGAAACGTTGCCTATTTCCTTAGCTCCATAGATGCTGCCTGACCCGCTGAGTTACTCCAGCACTCTGTGAAACGTCACCTATCCATGGTCTCCACAGATGCTGCCTGACCCCCTGAGTTACTCCAGCACTCTGTGTCTACATTCTCTGTCACCTATCCTCTGCTCCCAAGGGAAACAGTGAAACATTTAACACTTTGAACTGGACATAATCTGAATGGAGATTCCAAACCCAGGTCACGTTTCACGGTGACCAGTTCTTCCTTTCATCTGCTTATCGGTTGATTCGGATAAAATACCTTGTTTTACAGTCTGGCCCCGAGTCACAGAATGAATCCATGAAGCATGTCAGCCATGATTCAGCCAATAATACAGTGGCATTGAGTCAGTTTGTTGTGTGTTCACGGTGTGAGTGACTGAGCGCTGGAGAACAGACACATCAGCGGGGGACGGACACACCATGGAACGTTCCTTCAGCATGGAGATGAGGAGGAATTTCTTTAGTCAGACGCTGGTGAATGTGGAGACCAAGTCCTTATTCTTAAACTGTGACCCCTGGTTCTGGACTCCCCCAACATCGGGAACATTTTTCCTGCATCTAGCCTGTCCAATCCCTTAAGAATTTTATATGTTTCTATAAGATCCCCTCTCATCTTTCTAAATTCCAGTGAATACAAGCCTAGCCGTTCCATTCTTTCATCATATGTCAGTATGGAAGGCCAGCTGTAATTGCTATTAGTACTGGCAGTAACTAAATGTGAATAATTGATCGGGATCATATTCAGTATTACGGGAGCCTCAAGCGATGCAATTAAGAAATTAATTTGAATTCAAAACTGGCAGAAAATATGGAATGAGTTTTTTAACATATTAATATATTTTACAGAGAAAGAGATTACAGAAATATACAGAGTGCTGGAGTAACTCAGCGGGTCAGGCAGCATCTGTGGAGAACATGGATAGGTGACGTTTCACAGAGTGCTGGAGTAACTCAGCGGGTCAGGCAGCATCTGTGGAGAACATGGATAGGTGATGTTTCACAGAGTGCTGGAGTAACTCAGCGGGTCAGGCAGCATCTGTGGAGAACATGGATAGGTGACGTTTCACAGAGTGCTGGAGTAACTCAGCGGGTCAGGCAGCATCTGTGGAGAGAAGGAATTGGCGACGTTTCGGGTGGAGACTCCTCTTCAGACTGGAGACAGCTTGATTTTTTTTTTAATAATCTTTTTATTAGAGGCAGGTACATATCATATTAAAAACATTACATGTATATCATTCCTACATTACTAATGTTATCGATTGATATTAACTCTGCTTTAGTATTTTTTTAATATATAGATAGAAAATAAGAAAGAGAAATAAAAAAAAGGAAAAAGCATGATAAAGAAGAATGGAATAATTTACTAAAAATACAACTATGATTCTGTGCATCTAGCCGATCTATTCCTCTCATGATTTTGTACACCTCTATAGGATCACCCCTCATTCTCCCGCGCTCCATGGAATAGAGACCCAGCCTACTCAACCTCTCCCTGTAGCTCACACCCTCTAGTCCTGGCAACATCCTCGTGACATTCATGGTCTGCTGGATGCAACATTGGCTTGATGGTGAGTTTGTGTTTCACACGGGAGGCAGGGCACGTGTGTGACCACGGGGGTCAGGGCTGGGACACGTGTGTGACCACGGGGGTCAGGGCTGGGACACGTGTGTGACCACGGGGGTCAGGGCTGGGACACGTGTGTGACCACGGGGTAGACACGTGTGTGACCACGGGGGTCAGGGCTGGGGCAAACTCTCCAGAGTAGACATGAGTTGGAAAATAAAGTTTAAAAAGAGAACAGACTGTGAAGGTTAGATGTACAGCTGATGTCCATCATTAATTATTAACGAGCTGCCCTATCCCACAAAGCTGCTCCCATTTCTCAAATGTCAGGCCCGCTTTGAGCTCAACATGTGGTCGATCAATCAGCTCCTTCACACGCCGCCATGTCAGCGAGCGAGCGGTCACGCACAACGTCCAGGGTCAGCTTCAGCCCATCAGCAGCCAGCGTCAGGGTGAGGGTCAGGGCCAGGGTCAGGGGTGAGGGGTCAGGGGTGAGGGGTCAGTGTGAGGGTCAGGGTCAGGGTCAGGGTGGGGTCAGGGTGGGGTCAGGGTGAGGGGTGAGGGGTCAGTGTGAGGGTCAGGGTGAGGGTCAGGGTCAGGCTGGGGTCAGGGTGAGGGTCAGGGTCAGGCTGGGGTCAGGCTGGGGTCAGGGTGAGTGTGGGGATGTCCACGTGCGTTTGCTCGGGGATGGATAGTGTTTGAGTGGCGTTCAGCAGCTGTCGTTCCCAGATCACACTTTGCTCTCTACACCACTGCATACATTCAGAGGCAGCTGACATTATTACTGAACAACGAAAGGTTAACGTGATGTACGGTCCACGTGCCCACCCACTCCGGCAGCTTCACCACCGCTCACCTGTCTCCACCGTACAGACAATACAGATTTTGGCCAATTCCCATCAGTAAAATCAACATTGGCTTCCCACCCGCTATTGTAGCAGGACTTACAACTAATCTCTCAATATGATTTAGAAGGATATGGGCCACACACAGGCAGGTGGGACCAGTGCCTGGGATGGCACGGGCAAGTTGGGCCGAAGGGCCTGTTTCTGTGACCACAACAATCACAGCGAGAGTCAGAGTCACTCAGCCTTTCATTCCAACCAAGATGCCCAATCTGTGCCCGTCCCACCTGCCTCGAAACCCTTCCCATCCACGTTAAACTATTCTCTGCACTTGGACACCCGGCCTTAACATGAGGAATAAGAGACTGCTCATCTCCCGGGGCCAAGGTTGGACGTTTCAGAGACGAGGAAGTTGCAAGATGGCGCTGGAACGTGGCGACTCTCTGCGTGACAGACATTCGCCACAGTGACGTTAGTGGTACATTCACTAACCAAAGATGGACACAAAAAGCTGGAGTAACTCAGCGGGCCGAGCGGCATCTGTGGAGAGAAGGAATGGGTGACGTTTTGGGTCAAGGCCCTTCTTCAGGCTGATTAAATAATGTCATAATCTCTACTTTATACCAAAGGTCCCACACTGCTGGCTTTGAACAGTGATAAGGGACTTGATCAAACAGAACGCGAGCCTCTTGGAGATCACCCTCTGTCTCACTAGATTATGTGGTCACCTCTCTCTGGATGCGCATTGGAGGTGTTAGTTTCCATCTCAGAAATTGTCTCCAGGATATTTGCATTTCCTTCACAATAAACTCTGATTGGATTGGCAATGTGCTGGACCTGCGGCCGAGTCTATATTGACCATCGACCCCCCGTCCACAGTTGTCTAGCTAACGTTACTGTACCATTCTACTGTTTCCTTGTTCTTTCCTCCCACAATATGTAATATGTGAATATGTGATTCTGTTCATCCAGCCTCCCCCCCACACTGGACCCCCATCAGTTTGCCTACCGGGCCAACAGGTCTACAGAGGATGCCATAGCGGCGGCCCTACACTCTGCCCTGACCCACCTGGACAACAACAACTCCTACATCAGGTTGCTGTTCATTGATTTCAGCTCCGCTTTCAACACTGTCATCCCCGCCAGCTTGATCACCAAACTCAGCGGGCTTGGCATCTCCACCTCCCTCTGCAACTGGACACTGGATTTCCTCACCAACAGACCACAGTCTGTTAGGGTCAACAACCTCAACTCCACCACTATAACACTGAACACCGGCGTGCCACAGGGCTGTGTGCTCAGCCCTCTCCTCTACTCCCTCTTCACCCACGACTGCATCCCTAAGTACGGATCCAACGCCATCATTAAGTTCGCTGACGACACCACGGTGGTAGGACTGATCAGTGACAACGATGAGTCAGCCTACCGAGAGGAGGTCCAGCACCTGACAACCTGGTGTGCCAATAATAACCTCGTCCTCAACTCCAAGAAGACGAAGGAACTTATTGTCGACTTCAGGAAGGTCAGAGGGGGCAGACATACCCCCATCCACATAAACGGGACTGAGGTGGAGCGCGTCTCCAGCTACAAATTCCTCGGGGTACACATCTCGGAGGATTTGTCCTGGTCCCTCAACACCTCCAAGCTGGTCAAAAAGGCACAGCAACGCCTTTACTTCCTGAGGAGGCTCAAGAAAGCCCACCTGTCCCCCCAGATCCTGACCAACTTCTACAGGTGTACCATCGAGAGCATCCTGACCGCCTGCTTCACGGTATGGTACAGCAGCTGCACTGTTGCGGACAGGAAGGCACTACAACGGGTGGTGAAAACCGCGCAGCACATCATCGGCGCCCCGCTCCCTGCCATGGATGCCCTCCACCGAAAACGGTGTCTGAAACGAGCTGGGAAGATCATTAAAGACCCCTCCCACCCCAATCATGGACTGTTTGCCCTCCTCCCATCAGGGAGGCGGTACAGGAGCCTCAGGTCTCGTACCAGTAGGATGAGGAACAGCTTCTACAATCATACCATCGCATTGCTGAACTCGGAGTCCCGCCGATAGATTCCTCCGGTCCCTCCGTCCCCATTGTTTAATTATTTTGCATTTTCTATTGTTCTGTATCCTCTTTTAAAAAATTTCTATATTGCACTACTACGGACTGACGCAAAACTGCATTTCGTTGTACCCATACTCAGTATTTGTGCAATGACATTAAAGTTGAATTGAATTGAATTGAA
The DNA here is from genome assembly GCF_010909765.2 of Amblyraja radiata. Classification (NCBI taxonomy): domain Eukaryota; kingdom Metazoa; phylum Chordata; class Chondrichthyes; order Rajiformes; family Rajidae; genus Amblyraja; species Amblyraja radiata. The sequence continues at coordinate 42,934,314 of NC_045977.1, forward strand.
TTGAATTGTTCCATTCTGTCTGTAGTTTGTTTGTTTGTTTGTGTGTTTGTTGTTGCACAAAGTCCGCGAGCATTTGCCACTTTTCATTTCACTGCACATCTCGTATGTGTATGTGACAAATAAACTTGCCTTGACTTGTGGTGAGAATGTTAATAAAAGTGCGTCACGGTGGGGCAGCGATAAAGTTGCTGCCTCACGGCGCCAGAGACCCGGGTTCGATCCCGACTACGGGTGCTGTCTGTACGGAGTTTGCACGTTCTCCCCGTGACCCGCGTGCGTTTTCTCCGAGATCTTCGGTTTCCTCCCACACTCCAAAGACGTACAGGTTTGTAGGTTAATTGGCTTGGTAAATGTGTAAATGGTTCCTAGTTAGTGTGCAGAGTCAGTGCGGACTCGGTGGGCCGAAGGGCCTGTTTTCGTGCTGTATCTCTAAACAAAACAAGAGCCTAAATTATTGAAAAAACATGCAATATGTGGCAGAAAGAAAGAAGGAACTGCCTTAATCAGTGTTGTTTCTCAAAGCTGAGTTGCCAGAAACAGCAGGTACTCTTTCCTGACAAATACGTAAATAATGACTGTCTTGCCCTCGTGCTAGTATACCGGCCGATGGGCCGAGCGGTGGTAATGACACCGCATCATCCGCACTCCAAGACGAGAGAGATTCAATAATTACTAAACATGAGAGCTGAATTAATTGCAGGAGATTGCTTTGAATTTTAATTTTCCATTTTAAGTGGATGTAAATGTAAATCGCTTGCCTGCTGAGTTGCTGAGCAGTTGAGACCCAACTTGTGCCAGGCGCTAATTAAGCTCCATCACACCACGTAATTCCTCACTGCTGTGCATTGATTGTAACGCCATGCCATGATGGCTTCATTTCTCATGAATCCTCATCGGGCCGAGTGTGAAAGGATTTTGTTGGAAGGTGCGAGTTGGAGAGAGATTAACTTTGAGGAAGTTAGTTTACAATGTCCTTCACTCAGTCCAGTTTAGTTTATTGTCACGTGTACCGAGGTACAGTGAAAAGCTTCTGTTGCGTGCTAACCAGTCAGCGGAAAGACAATACATGATTACAATCGATCAATTAACAGTGTACAGATACATGATAAGGGAATAACGTTTAGTGCAAGGTAAAGCCAGTAAAGTCCGATCAAGTGTTCAAGAAGGAACTGCAGATGCTGGAAGATCGAAGGTACACAAAAATGCTGGAGAAACTCAGCGGGTGCAGCAGCATCTATGGAGCGAAGGAAATAGGCGATGTTTCGGGCCGAAACCCTTCTTCAGACTGATGGGGGGTGGGGGGGCGAAGGAAGGAAAAAGGGAGGAGGAGGAGCCCGAGGGCGGGGGGATGGGAGGGTGGGAGGAGACAGCTCGAGGGTTAAGGAAGGGGAGGAGACAGCAAGGGCTAGCAAAACTGGGAGAATTCAACGTTCATGCCATCCGGACGCAAGCAACCCAGGCGGAATATGAGGTGCTGTTCCTCCAATTTCCGGTGTTGCTCACTCTGGCAATGGAGGAGACCCAGGACAGAGAGGTCGGATTGGGAATGGGAGGGGGAGTTGAAGTGCTGAGCCACCGGGTGTTCAGATAGGTTATTGCGGACTGAACGGAGGTGTTCGGCGAAACGATCGCCGAACGATCAAGGATAGTCCGAGGGTCTCCAATGAGGTAGATAGTAGTTCAGGACCGCTCTCTGGTTGTTGTAGGATGGTTCAGTTGCCTGATAACAGCTGGGAAGAAACTGCCCCTGAATCTGGAGGTGTGCGTTTTCACACTTTTGCCTGATGGGGGAGGGGAGAAGAGGGAGTGGGCAGGGTGAGGCTGGTCCTTGATGATGCTGCTGGCCTTGCCGAGGCAGCGTGAGGTATATTTGTTAATTATCTTATGTACAGGCAATAGAACAATGGAATTGTTACTTGCTGCAGCTTCACAGACTGGTGAACACAATAACACACAGATCAACACATCATAATAAATAATACGATAAATAAATAAATAACTCATTAATCTAAACCTTTTGTTCAGACAAACTATCCCAGAGCCCCATCACACACTCTGTGTGAGTAAGAACACTGCAACTCATCACCTCCTCCGTGCACTGATATTGTTCTCAGATGAGATATTAATCCGGGGGCATTGAACGACAATATTGATTTCTGAAGCATCAACTCTGAAACAAGGCAACTAGATTACAGCTGCAGCTCGACTCAAAGCAATAGCAATGTATCCCTATCTCAACCCGGAACGTCACCGATCCATGTTCTCCACAGATGCTGTCTGACCCGCTGAGTTACTCCAGCACTCTGTGAAACGTCACCTATCCATGTTCTCCACAGATGCTGCCTGACCCTCTGAGTTACTCCAGCACTCTGTGAAACGTCATCTATCCTTGTTCTCCACAGATGCTGCCTGACCCGCTGAGTTTAGTTTGGTTTAGAGATACAGCATGGAAACAGGCCCTTCAGCCCACCGAGTCCATGCCAACCATCAACCACCCAACCGTTCACACTAGTTCTATCTTTCACTCACCAGAGGCAATTTACAGAAGACAATTAACCTGCACGTTTTGAGGATGTGGGAGGAAACCGGAGAACCTGGAGAAAACCCACGTGATCACAGCAAGAAGGTACAAACTCCCGCAGTCAGGATCGAACCCAGCAAAGTGGGAGTGGGGAAACTTCTGGAATTCTTTATACAAGAGGGTTGTGGAATATTCCCACTTCCTAAAGTTTATTCAGGATTGAGAGATTTGAGATTTTAAGATAATCGAGGAATATGAGTTTAATATATATATATATATTATATACTAGACTAAGTGGGAGGGCTGGTCACCTACGGGAGAGCCCTCCCGGGAGAGCATCACACGGGAGGGCTGGTCACCTACGCAATATTCCACCTCTCCACCAATTCCAATACTGCTCACCAATGGGGCGGGGGGGGGGGGGGGGGGGGCGGTGGAGGCTGTCGGTTGCGCTAGTATGGGTGCTGCGGGCTGAAGGTACTGGTTTCCAGAGGGCTAGTATAGACATTGTGGGCCGTATGGATGCTTGGGCAGGCATCCAACCGTTGCAATGATTTTAAAAGCCAAGCCAAGGCAAACAATTGGGCTGCAGCCACCCGACAACCAAAATTCACTTTGTGAACACAAACTTGTTAAAAAGGGCTGCAGCCACTTTACAGCCGCATCGAGGGGACTCACCGTGGAGTCGACTGCGTTCAGTGTTATTCGCAGCTCAGAGAGCCGTGATCCTCTCGCTTCCTGGGTCTGGCAGAGACTGAGTGAGGCACGACACTTCCTGGTTTTATAGTCCCTCCCCCTGCCACCAGCGGGGGCAGCAGAGAGAATGGGGAATTTTGTAAAAACATTAATATCTCTCTCATTTGTCATCGACGGAAAAAATCCTCCGCACTCATACAGCAGAGGGGGGCTCTGAGCGAGATGGCCAAAACTGACGGCCGTAGGTGGCGGCGTTCTCTCGGAAATCGCAGCAAAGTCGGCCAAAAGCGGTTAAGATCAGAGATTTAGTAATATAGATTCCTGTTCCTGCACTGTACTGTTCTATGAGGTTACCACAGGGTAGGTGGACAGAGGCATGAAAGGTACAGCAGCTTGTGGGCCGAATGGCCTACTCCTGCTCCTCTATTGTGATTCTGTTCAACCAGTGCTTTCACCCTGGGCTTTCATGTTTAACACGGTGAAAATCCACAGACAATTTTAATGGGGTTTTGGCAGAACTCTAAACAATTTCACAGAGCTGCTCGTGTTTGAAGTCCAGTCCACAAATGATTACGTCCAGTTAGTTTTCTCTACTTGAGGCAATAGAAGAGGCTTAAATCATTTTAAATTGAATAACTGTAATTGTGTTTCCCAGAAGACTGAATTTCAATGAGTTGGAAGGTGACTGGCAACATCTGGTGTGTGTTTGTGATCCGCCTCACATGGCCACGCACATCGTAGAGTGAGTCTCGGCACAGACACATCGTAGAGTGAGTCTCGGCACAGACACACCGTAGAGTGAGCCTCGGCACAGACACACCGTAGAGTGAGCCTCGGCAGCCACTCATTCATGCTGACAACACCCCCGAAAGGAACAATGGGGACCCGGCGTTGGGGTACTACTGTGAGGGAGGGGGGTCAATGGGGACCTGACATGGGGGTACTCTGTAACTTTGTCACCGCCCTTTGTGTGGCGACTATTTGCATACCTTGGTACACAAGCACAGAATTTCACTGTGACTTGTCACATGTGACCATAGAGTATTCATTCACTCATCCCCCCCCGCACGGTCTCTCACTTTCACGTTTTATGCATTAATTCGATTGTTACTGCGGCAGTTCAGCTTTGTGTCTCTCCACCGCTGAGGAGCAGAGACCACGTGAACCTGGTTAAGGTGCAGATCCAACTGTGAACCTGACTATGGAGCAGATCCAGGTCACGGTCACTGATGATCACATGATCACCAGTAGCTTCAAGGAGAAGCTTCTAGATGCTGACAACAACCACATTACATCTAGACAAATGACAGAGAGTCAGAGCTTGAGTTCCGTGTGACGATACAGCGAGTTGTTCACTTACAAATCTCCAGGTCCCGTGAAAGATTGAATAGGAACCTGAGGGGCACCGTTATCACACAGAGGGTGGTGGGCGTATGCAACGAGCTGTCGGAGGAGGTCGTTGAGGCAGGGACTGTAACAACATTTAAGACAGGTACATGGATAGGACAGGTTTGGAGGGATATGGGCCAAACGCGGGCAGGTGGGACTAGTGTAGATGGGGCATGTCGGTCGGGGTGGGACTAGTGTAGATGGGGCATGTTGGTCGGGGTGGGACTAGTGTACATGGGGCATGTTGGTCGGGGTGGGACTAGTGTAGATGAGGCATGTTGGTCCCACTGCTAACCCCAATCCCTCTTCTTTCCTCCTGTCCCGCTGAGTTACTCCAGCGTTACTCTGGGTCTCTCCCACTTTGAAATGTTTCCCCTGTTAAAGCCTCCTGCCCATTCTGCCCTGGTCCACACAGTGATTGTGTGAAACACAACAGCCTGTCGACTCTGGGCTCTTTGCCAGAACTCGAGCAATATCATCTTCTCTTTACCCTCTCCTCCATGATAGACTACTGAATAGTGAAAGATGCACACACCAACTGGGAAACGCATCTGATACCAACAATGCAGGGACAGCACCCATGCCAGTAATGCAGAGAACAGGAAGCAACAGGCAGGAATACCCCATGCCATTGCTTGGTACATAAGTGCACTCTGTAATTCAAACTGTACATAAATATGCTGCCTTTACATTGTAGCTTTTGTGAAGTATTTTTACGTGAGGCCAGAAATGGGAATAAGACAAATAATAGCAACGAGAACCATTGTTTTTTTAGAAAAAAATGTCATTCACGGTTTAAAGTTGTGAATTATATTTCAAGTTTGCAGCCACTGATTAATCTCTGTAATATAATTAATCAGTTGTATCTTTCATTAATATAACAGAATCATTTGGCTCATTGATTTCCACAATACGGGAATCCTGAAGCATGTTTGATCTAAATTAATCCACGCTGATCATTGGAACATCAACAAATGACAACAGTTCCAATGATTTGATTTGATTCTTTCCGCCCCCCCCCCCCCCCACCCCCACCCCAACATCAGTCTGAAGAAGGGTCTCAACCCGAAACATCACCTATTTCCTTCGCTCCATAGATGCTGCCTCACCCGCTGAGTTTCTCCAACATTGTTGTCTCCCAGTGATTTGGTGCGTGACCTGTCTCCATGGCGTTCCTCTCCAATCTCCATCTTTGGTTGGTTCACACACTTCAGTTTTCACACTATTATTGCGAGCTGGCATTACAATGATTAGTCTGTGACATTGTTGATTATTGTAGATTATCATTGTGTTATAGGCTGCGTTAAACTGCAGCAAGAATGAATGGCATTGTTCTGTTGTCAGCCCACATGACAAGGTGGAGCATGGAAACAGGCCCTTCGGCCCATCGAGTCCAAGCCGACCAGCGATCGAGCCTTCACTCGCTCTACATTATCCCACTTTTGGATTCATTTCTTCGAGGGGAGATTTACAGAATGAATCCAGTGGACCCGGAGGAAACCCACGCGGTCATGGGGGAGAACGTGCAAACTCCACACGCACCTGAGATCAGGATGGAACCCGGGTCTCTGGCGCCATGATGCAGTGATGGCCCACCGCGCCACCCAGATATGTTATAAGTAAATCTTATCAACTTCAGGCACGGTTTATCCTGTAACAATTCATAAGCTGTCCCAACAGCTAACTTTTTAATGAGTAAAAAATGAGGAGATCTATGCTTCTGAGGACAGAATGTTCCGGTGTTTCATGCCAAGATGATTGATGATTGTTACTTAAGCTGAAGACAAGGCAGCGATTGGCGACCTTACCCCTGTCTAATTCACAGATGCAGGGCGCAGGCAGGGCCCCTTTAAGGCGGTTAGTTCAACAACACTCACTTCATAAAGTCCAGCGCTGCAAGGACAATGTGTAGCGAACACTTTTATTGCCACCTGTATTGATGTGGATACCTACAGTGATTCAGTGTTGAGGAATGCCAAGGGCTCACATCTTATGGTGAATGTAAAATGTGATTTGATAAACTGGTGCCCAGCTGTAGCAGGTAACATAGAGAGTTCCCACCCAACTGCCCGATGTCCCAATTACAACATTAGCAACTGCAGCTGCTGGAATATGGAGCAAAACACAAAGTGCTGGAGGAACTCAGTGGGTCAGGCAGCATCTGTGGTGTGAATGGACAGACTTTGTTTCAGCTCAGGATCCATCTTCACATATTTTTAACAATGTTTTGATGCCTGTTTCCTGTATCTGGGAGGGGGGGGGAGGAGGGAGAGGGGGAGGGGTGAGAGGGGGCGAGGGTGAGGGGGCGAGGGTGAGGGGGCGAGGGTGAGGGGGCGAGGGTGAGGGGGCGAGGGGGATATGCAGCCACAGCACAGAGCCATGGTCCTGGGGGATTGGACCACGTTCACCCTTCACTCTGGGCTGCCACCATCAACACAAACTGTTCAGTGACTCCGACCCTGAATCTTTCACAACCAGTTCCTGCCTCTACTGCTTCCTAAACCGACCTGGTTACGTTGTGGAGCTGGGTCACTGGCTCAAACAGCCAGGTACAACATGGTCTACATTGGCCGCTGACCCCCCACCCTCACTGAGTGGCACTGAAACCACCCTGACCCACACCACACTGACCCACACCACCCTGACCCACACCACCCTGACCCACACCACCCTGACCCACACCACCCTGACCCACACCACCCTGACCCACACCACCCTGACCCACACCACCCTGACCCACACCACCCTGACCCACACCACCCTGACCCACACCACCCTGACCCACACCACCCTGACCCACACCACCCTGACCCACACCACCCTGACCCACACCACCCTGACCCACACCACCCTGACCCACACCACCCTGACCCACACCACCCTGACCTGACCCACACCACCCTGACCCACACCACCCTGACCCACACCACCCTGACCTGACCCACACCACCCTGACCCACACCACCCTGGCCACGCTCTCATCTCGCTGCTACCACGGGGAAGAAGGTACAGGAGCCTGAAAACCGTGACCTCCAGGTTCAAGAACAGCTTCTTCCCAACAACCATCAGGCTGTTGAACGCAGCACAACACTGACCTCAGCGACTGTGATCTTCTACGGACCGTGTCTTTGGTTGCAATATGGACTTGGGCTTTGCACTGTTATAGGTCATCTAGTATTAGGGTTATTTATTTATTTATTTATCAGTGATTAGTACATATTGATCTGTATGTTATTATGTTTACCGGGCTGTTAAGCTGAGCATGTAAGAATGTCACAGTCCTGTTGTCGATACAGGTGACAATTAAACACTCGACGCTAACCGCAGTCAACCGGAGCCTTCACTCTGGGATTGGACAGGCAGGGCAAGGACTGGAGTGTAAATAGACACAGAGTGCTGGAGTAACTCAGCGGGTCAGGCAGCATCTATGGAGCTAAGGAAATAGGCAACGTTTCGGGTCGAAACCCTTCCAGGTTTCGGCCCGAAACGTTGCCTATTTCCAGAAGGGTTTCAGCTCAAAACGTTGCCTATTTCCTTCACTCCATAGATGCTGCTGCACCATAACTCAGCGGGTCAGGCAGCATCTGTGGAGAACATGGATAGGTGACGTTTCACAGAGAGCTGGAGTAACTCAGCGGGTCAGGCAGCATCTGTGGAGAACATGGATAGGTGACGTTTCAGGTCGGGACGTCTGGACTATAGTGTGTCAGGCGGGGGGCAGAGAAGGGGACTGCTGTACAAGGAGGGTGTGTGGAAACTGCGGGCATTGATGTAAGGCCATTGGCCTGAACCTTGCAGCCTCCTCTGTCCACAGACGGTCATGTCCACATCAGTATTTCCAGCACTTTCTCTTCATGATTCTAATTCCCAGCAGAGTTGATCTTGTTCCTGAGCTGTGAGAAGATGCAGGATATTATTTCCATGTGTGGGTGATCACACCTCTGCTGCCATGTCCTTGTCCCAGTGGTACGCTGGCAGTCACTCTGCTGAAGCAGCTTCCTATTTGTCTGCAAATTGATGCCATTTTTTGGGACTTTGAGCTGCTAACAGGCGATATTTCACCACCCACCACGTGACTGAAAACTCATTTACAATCTACCTTTCATCAGTTACAGAGTGATGGAATTTCATTCACCGTTCACCGTAGCCTCCGGCTGTCCATCACTCAATGTGCGGGAGGTGTGAGGCCACAATCTGACACTTTAGTAATTGGATCCATCATCTCCCTGTTTCCATGGCCACATTCTCCACAGAGGCGTCTGGATCTGGATCTGGATCTGGGCCGGCACATCCCTGGGCACCTCACATCACCAGGAGATGGCTACGTGCTTCCATTGCCATTCACAGGACCCTCCTCTGGCAACCAACACGCACCTAAACATGTGTCCCACATGCAACTAAACATGTGTCCCACACGCAAATAAACATGTGTCCCACACGCAAATAAACATGTGTCCCACACGCACCTAAACATGTGTCCCACACGCACCTAAACATGTGTCCCACGCGCAAATAAACTTGTGTCCCACACGCACCTAAACATGTGTCCCAAACGCAACTAAACATGTGTCCCACACGCAACTAAACATGCGTCTACACGCAACTAAACATGCGTCCCACATGCAACTAGACATGCATCCCACACGCAACTAAACATGTGTCCCACACACAACTAAACATGTGTCCCACACGTGTCCATGACATGTTTACTTTGTGAATACAGTAACTGGAAGCTGGCCTTGGTCAGTTTGCTTTGTCTAAGCCCAATGCAAAAGACACAAGTGCACTTTAAAGAGATAAATGGAAAGACTCGTTAGGTTAAATAAAGTCACCAAAATCAAGTGTGTGACTAATCTTGCAATCTAACACGACTTGTGGGTGAAAGCTTTCAATCAGCAGAATTACAGGAAGGTTGATCATGTCTATGTTTACGCTGTTATAGTTGCACACACACACACGTTCTCCCTTCCCCACGCTGCCTGCTTCCATGAGACATGGTTGCGTTTCCTCGCTGTTCTTGCTCACGTGGCAATTACTACAAACACTGGCGACGGCTCGTGGTTTGTTTATGTGGGGTCAAGTTGGGAAAAGGGGAAGTACAACGGGAAAAGGGGAGATGCAACGAGACCTGGGTGTCATGGTACACCAGTCATTTGAAAGTAGGCATGCAGGTGCAGCAGGCAGTGAAGAAAGCGAATGGTATGTTAGCATTCATAGCAAAAGGATTTGATTATAGGAGCAGGGAGGTTCTACTGCAGTTGTACAGGGTCTTGGTGAGACCACACCTGGAGTATTGCGTACAGTTTTGGTCTCCAAATCTGAGGAAAGACATTCTTGCCATAGAGGGAGTACAGAGAAGGTTCACCAGACTGATTCCAGGGATGTCAGGACTTTCATATGAAGAAAGACTGGATAGACTCTGCTTGTACTCGCTAGAATTTAGAAGATTAAGGGGGGATCTTATAGAAACTTACAAAATTCATAAGGGGTTGGAAAGGTTAGATGCAGGAAGATTGTTCCCGATGTTGGGGAAGTCCAGAACAAGGGGTCACAGTTTAAGGATAAGGGGGAAATCTTTTAGGACCGAGATGAGAAAAACATTTTTCACACAGAGAGTGGTGAATCTCTGGAATTCTCTGCCACAGAAGGTAGTTGAGGCCAGTTCATTGGCTATATTTAAGAGGCAGTTAGATGTGGCCCTTGTGGCTTAAGGTATCAGGGGGTATGGAGAGAAGGCAGGTACAGGATACTGAGTTGGATGATCAGCCATGATCATATTGAATGGCGGTGCAGGCTTGAAGGGCCGAATGGCCTACTCCTGCACCTATTTTCTATGTTTCTATGTATGGGATCTGGGGGTCCTTGTTCATCAGTCTATGAAAGTAAGCATGCAGGTACAGCAGGCAGTGAAGAAAGCGAATGGCATGTTGGCCTTTATATAGGAGCAAAGAGGTCCTTCTGCAGTTGTACAGGGCCCTAGTGAGACCACAGCTGTAGTATTGTGTGCAGTTGTGGTCCCCTAATTTGAGGAAGGACATTCTTGCTATTGAGGGAGTGGAACTTAGGTTTACAAGGTTAATTCCCGGGATGGCGGGACTGTCATATGCTGAGAGAATGGAGCGGCTGGGCTTGTACACTCTGGAGTTTAGAAGGATGAGAGGGATCTCATTGAAACATATAAGATTGTTAAGGGTTTGGACACGCTAGAGGCAGGAAACATGTTCCCAATGTTGGGGCAGTCCAGAACCAGGGGCCACAGTTTAAGAATAAGGAGTAAGCCATTTAGAACGGAGATGAGGAAACACTTTTTCTCACAGAGAGTAGTGAGTCTGTGGAGTTCTCTGCCTCAGAGGGCAGTGGAGGCAGGTTCTCTGGATGCTTTCAAGAGAGAGCTGGATAGGGCTCTTAAAGATATGGGGAGAAGGCAGGAACGGGGTACTGATTGTGGATGATCAGCCATGATCACATTGAATGGCGGTGCTGGCTCGAAGGGCTGAATGGCCTACTCCTGCACCTATTGTCTATTGTCTGTTGTCACAGAACTGGAGAGCAGTTTTCTGCCACCATCTCTCCGTGACATTGTGCGATAAAGTCTCTTGAGGCAAACCTGCGAAGTCTCTGCTTTTCATTTCCCTGTAAATTAATTTCTTCCACATTAAGGAACTGACGCTGCTGGTCATCGATCCTCCCCGAGCTATTCCACTTCATGAGCTTCTCATACTCAGCTCTGCCATTCCAATCCCACTAACGTGCTCAGGTGATCCATTAGCATCGAACATTTTTGGATTAAAGGTGCAATTTGAGTTTTTCAATGTATTTGAAATGTGCACTTTAATGGAACAAGACTCAGCATGTGGACACATGAGGAGAGAACTCGGGCAGGCAGGAGGGAGTGGGAACAGTGACGGGAGATTGTAGGGGTGGTGAGGCAGCGGAGGCACTGGGAGGAAGTCTTGTGTTACTCGCGGGGAAGAGGAACCTCATCATTGTGGAGGACAAGCCTTCACTCGGACCCAGGCAGAGAGGCTGACGAGATCAGAAACACATCAGCAGCCTGACGGCGAACCTGGGCCCGGAAAATCAGGACAACTAACTGTGGAATCTACAAAATAGATATTTAATATTTGACCTGCCAGTTCAGTTAATTGTCACGTGTACCGAGCTACAGTGATGAGCTTTGTTGCATTGCACCAGTAGAAAGTATACATGATTACAATCCAGCCATTCACAGTGTGCAGATACATGATAGGGGAATAATGTCACTTTCATCTCTAGTCTCTGTCCCACTTAGACTGCCGGCAGTCGCCTGAAAAACAGCGAGCTGGAACGGCGACTGTCAGAGTGGAACACATACACACACACACACACACATACGCACGCACAAGCGCACGCACACACATGCACACACACACGCACGTGCACACACACACACACACATACGCACGCACACACATACGCACGCACACGTGCACGCACGCACACACATGCACACACACACACCACACACGCACGTGCACACACACACACACACACACACACACACACACATACGCACGCACACGTGCACGCACGCACACACATGCACACACACACACCACACACGCACGTGCACACACACACGCACGCACGCACACACACACACACACACATACGCACGCACACGCGCACGCACACACACATGCACACCCACACACCACACACGCACGTGCACACATACACGCACGCACGCACACACACACACACACACATACGCACGCACACGCGCACGCACACACACATGCACACACACACACCACACACACACACACACACACGCACGCACGCACGCACGCACGCACGCACGCACACACACACACACACACACACATACGCACGCACACGCGCACGCACACACGCACATGCACACACACACACCACACACGCACGTGCACACACACGCGCACGCACGCACGCACACACACACACACACATGCACACACACACACACGCACACGCGCACGCACACACACATGCACACACACACCACACACACACACACACACACACGCACGCACGCACACACGTGCACACACACACACACATACGCACGCACACGCGCACGCACACACGCACATGCACACACACACACCACACACGCACGTGCACACACACGCGCACGCACGCACGCACACACACACACATGCACACACCACACACGCATGCACGCACACACACACACACATCACTTCCTTCACCAGCCAGTGGGAATTTTTTAGACAGTGCTCCCCTACTTGCCCTGTCTAAATAATTCACACGGTGCAAAGCCAAGGTGATACAGACACACACCGCGATGAACAGGAAGGTTGGCGCTGTAAAGAGATGGCTAAAGTCCTTTAAAAGAGGGGGGGGGGAGAAGGAGTGGAGAAGGAGTGGAGACAACTTTTAAGAAGCTAGAGATCCACGGATGTGAAGCTCGGCGGACATTAACATTATCGGTCGGTTATCCTTGGTTCTGAAAACTGCTGTTTACGTTTTTTTTCCCAATGAGCCAATGAAATTTACCGGTCAGCACCGGCTACAACCTCTGACCTCGTGGTGACCCACCAACGGCACGAGAATTCTTGCTACTCTCCATGGCGGCTTCATTCTAATCGCCGCCATTTTGTTCGACGTTGTAAAATTCGCTGCGACCATATTGAGGCCGCAACTAGTTCCCAGAACGCGGGAACTCCTCACAACCATGAAGGCGACTCCCCGGCAACCACCCGGCAACCACCCGGCGACCACCCGGCGACCACCCGGCGACCACCCGGCAACCACCCGGCGACCACCCGGCGACCACCCGCAAACAAGTGGCGACCGCATAGTTTCCTGCAGTCGCCTAAAAGCCAGGTTTTATCTCACCCCCACCCCTCTTTTCCAGCCTGAAGAAGGGTCTCGACTCAAAACGTCATCTGTCCATTCACTCCACTGATGTTGCGGGACCTATCAGTTCCTCCAGCACTTTGTGTTTTTCTCGTGGTTGCAGCACCTGCGGTTCCCCGTGTCCCTGTGCTGCGCTGTATATACTGTGCGCTTCATTGGAGCCACTGTCCCCCACAGTGCACCACGTTTATTGTGTGCCCCCCCCCCCCGGTGACAAACACTAAACATTTGCTCAACACCTCCGACAGGAAGCACAGCTTGTTGCTGAGCAGCCATGAATACCAACGGCATCGCTCCCAGTTAAACCATCCACACGCATCCTCCCACACAAACCTCCCACCGCAACACAGCAGGCAAAGATAGACAGAGTGCTGGAGTAACTCACACACTCAGGCTACATCTCTGTCTGAGGAAGTGTCCCAACCCCAGGCATCACCTATCCATGTTCTCCACAGATGCTGCCTGACCCGCTGAGTTACTCCAGCACTCTGTGAAACGTCACCTATCCATGTTCTCCACAGATGCTGCCTGACCCGCTGAGTTACTCCAGCACTCTGTGAAACGTCACCTATCCATGTTCTCCACAGATGCTGCCTGACCCGCTGAGTTATGGTGCAGCAGCATCTATGGAGTGAAGGAAATAGGCAACGTTTCGAGCTGAAACCCTTCTGGAAATAGGCAACGTTTCGGGCCGAAACCCGGAAGGGTTTCGACCCGAAACTTTGCCTATTTCCTTAGCTCCATAGATGCTGCCTGACCCGCTGAGTTACTCCAGCACTCTGTGTGTATCTTTACTATAAATCAGCATCTGCATTGTTTGTTTCTACATTACACAAACCAACCTTCCATCAACTCCATCTACACCTCACGCTGCCTCGGCAAGGCCAGCAGCATCATCAAGGACCAGTCTCACCCCGGCCACTCCCTATTCTCCCCTCTCCCATCGGGCAAGAGGTACAGAAGTGTGAAAACGCACACCTCCAGATTCAGGGGCAGTTTCTTCCCGGCTGTTATCAGGAAACTGAACCACAACCAGAGAGCAGTCCTGAACTACTATCTACCTCATTGGTGGCCACTGATCCATCTTTAAGCAGACATAAGCTGGGACAATTTGAGATAATGGAAGTAACCTACTCACACACACACACACACACACACACACACACACACACACACACACACACACACACACACACACACACACACACACACACACACACACACACATATGCATATATGTGTGTGTACATATATATAGGGCAATACTGCAGCCTGCAACAGGACGAGGCCAATGCAACAGGACTACATATATCTATATATATATCAGATTGAGCAGCTAAGTGGGTCAGGCATTGACCATGCTGAGCAGGAGATGTAACGCTGAGGCAATCCATTCACCGTGCTGTCTCCACATAATGAGAGTGTGGTTACAAAGACAATAAGACGGTGGGTGGGCTGCATGAGTGATCAGTTTCTCATTTTCTTCACGGTTTGGGTGCGGCCCAGTCCCCAGAATGAGCTCCTCACTGCGGCCTGAGTGGGCTGTAATGTTGTAGTCCTGTTCCACTGGGCTAAACCTGTTGCAGGCTGCAGTGTTGGTGTGTTGCAGGCTGCAGTGTTGGTGTGTTGCAGGCTGCAGTGTTGGTGTGTTGCAGGCTGCAGTGTTGGTGTGTTGCAGGCTGCAGTGTTGGTGTGTTGCAGGCTGCAGTGCGCTGATTTTGAGTTCAATTCAGTTTATTGTCACATGTACCAATGATAAGCTTTTGTTGCGTGCTTGCCAGTCAGTATTGCTCTGTTGCATGTTGCAGTATTGACATGTTGCATGTTGCAGTACTGTCATGTTGCATGTTGCAGTATTGTCATGTTGCATGTTGCAGTACTGTCATGTTGCATGTTGCAGTACTGTCATGTTGCATGTTGCAGTATTGACATGTTGCATGTTGCAGTACTGTCATGTTGCATGTTGCAGTACTGTCATGTTGCATGTTGCAGTACTGTCATGTTGCATGTTGCAGTATTGTCATGTTGCATGTTGCAGTATTGTCATGTTGCAGTATTGTCATGTTGCATGTTACAGTACTGTCATGTTGCATGTTGCAGTACTGTCATGTTGCATGTTGCAGTACTGTCATGTTGCATGTTGCAGTACTGTCATGTTGCATGTTACAGTATTGTCATGTTGCATGTTGCAGTACTGTCATGTTGCATGTTGCAGTATTGTCATGTTGCATGTTGCAGTATTGTCATGTTGCAGTATTGTCATGTTGCATGTTGCAGTACTGTCATGTTGCATGTTGCTGTACTGTCATGTTGCATGTTGCAGTACTGTCATGTTGCATGTTGCAGTATTGTCATGTTGCATGTTGCAGTACTGTCATGTTGCATGTTGCAGTATTGTCATGTTGCATGTTGCAGTACTGTCATGTTGCATGTTGCAGTACTGTCATGTTGCATGTTGCAGTACTGTCATGTTGCATGTTACAGTATTGTCATGTTGCATGTTGCAGTACTGTCATGTTGCATGTTGCAGTATTGTCATGTTGCATGTTGCAGTACTGTCATGTTGCATGTTGCAGTATTGTCATGTTGCATGTTGCAGTATTGTCATGTTGCATGTTGCAGTATTGTCATGTTGCCGTATTGTCATGTTGCAGTATTGTCATGTTGCAGTATTGTCATGTTGCATGCTGCAGTATTGTCATGTTGCAGTATTGTCATGTTGCAGTATTGTCATGTTGCAGGCTGCAGTATTGCAATGCTGCATGCTGCAGTATTGCACTGTTGCATGTTACAGTAGTGCACTGTTGCAGGCTGCAGTATTGCACGGTTGCAGGCTGCAGTATTGCACTGTTGCATGTTACAGTATTGCACTGTTGCAGGCTGCAGTATTGCACTGTTGCAGGCTGCAGTATTGTCATGGTGCAGGCTGCAGTATTGTCATGGTGCATGTTGCAGTATTGCACTGTTGCAGGCTGCAGTTTACCCCACGGTCCCGGTGATGTACAGCACAGTGTGCAAGGGTCTCCCACACACCACACGGTTTAACAAGCAGCGCGCGTGGACATTGCTAGTGCTGCATTGAAAAGCGAGGCAGATTTTTTTTTTAAACCAAAAATACATTTATTTAATTATTACAATAATATTAAACAATCCAAACATTCAATCATGGCTGATCTATCTCTCCCTCCTAACCCCATTCTCCTGCCTTCTCCCCGTAACCCCGACACCTCTCAGCTTCCACACTCTCATGAACACCGTCCCAGCCATCTCCTGGGAACGGGAGCATGTGGGATCCAAGCTGTACATGTTTACAGTGTGGTCACTAGTGAGTTGCTACAGGAGACACCACAATACGACAAACCGGGCCCTGATCATCATCACACACACAAGGAAGTGTGCAAGAAAACCTCTTCATTCACCAACTAACGCAGAATATTATTGTAAAGTCGTACATAAAGCAGAGCACTGTCCGATGTGCCTGAGTGGAAGTGATTCTAGAAGCTACAGATACGGCCACCAATGAAGCAAAGACCACACTGTGAGGATTAGAAGATTAAAATGGATCAAGTGAAGATTATTGAAGATTATTACTGGATGAAATGTGTCATCATGATGAGGGATCAGACTGAGGCAGCAACTAGTTGGCAACGGGTGAAGACTGGGTGGTGTGGAGAACACGGGCTGGTCAACACCCACACGTCTCCTCACTCTGGGCCAGTCTACACGCAGCAGGGGTAGAACATGGGACATGGAACATGGAACATGGAACATGGAACATGGAACATGGAACATAGAACATGGAACATGGAACATGGGACATGGAACCTAGGACATGGAACCTAGGACATGGAACATTAGACATAGAACATGGAACATGGAATATAGAACGGAACATGGGACATGGAACATGGAACCTAGGACATGGGACATGGAACATGGGACATGGAACATGGAACATGGAATATAGAACATGGGACATGGAACATGGAACCTAGGACATGGAACATGGAACCTAGAACATGGGACATGGAACATGGAATACAGAATGGAACATGGAACCTAGGACATGGAACATGGGACATGGAACATGGAACCTAGGACATGTGACATGGGACATGGGACATGGAACATGGAATACAGAATGGGACATGGGACATGGGACATGGAACCTAGGACATGGAACATGGGACATGGAACATGGAACCTAGGACATGGAACATGGAACATGGAACATGGAATATAGAACATGGAACATGGAACATAGGACATAGAACATGGGATGGAACATGGGACAGTAGAGCAGGAACAGGCCCTTCGGCCCACAATGCCCGTGCTGAGCATGATGCCAAGACTATCTCTGATCCAGCTGTATGTGATCCACACCGCTCCATTCCATCTGCCAATCCAAAAACTGGTTAAATGCCATTAAAATGAATACAGATATAAATGATTTTGGTATTTTGAAACAGAGACTGGCAATAAAAATTAAAATGTGGGCTAATTCCGGGCTCCTTATGGAAGCGATGTAAAGGTGTACATTGGAGAGAGCATCAGTTTGTGACTGACTCAGGACACGGGCGTTTCATTGTCCAGGGCCTGATATGGACCAATGTTACAGCAGCACAGACATGTGAGCATGGTACTCTGTAAAACATGCATGACATGCGCCCGTGTTTAGTGCTGCACTGCTGTATTGCCCATTGCGGAGAGATTGGTTATTTTTCATTGGTGTGAAGCAAGAGATATCCCCCCTGTCTGTCTCCACTCTGTGATCTGTGCACTGTAGATGGCTTGATTGTAACCACAAACATTCTTTCCTTGAACAGGATAAGATACAGAGGCTTTTCACTTTACCTCGGTGAACTTGACAATGGAAAACCAAACGAGTAGATTAATACACTTGAATTAAAGATCATTTTATTTGAAATCAATTTCTTGTCATGTGTACCAAAGCTTAATAACATATCTATGGAAACATAGAAACATAGAAAATAGGTGCAGGAGTAGGCCATTCAGCCCTTCAAGCCAGCACCGCCATTCAATATCATCATGGCTGATCATCCACAATCAGTACCACATTCCTTCTTTCTCCCCATATCCCTGCATTCCCTTAGCCCTAAGAGCTAAATTTAACACTCTGTTGAAAACATCCAGTGAATTGGCTTTTGGGAATATTTTTCCTGCATTTAGCCTGTCCAATCCCTTAAGAATGTTACATGTTTCTACAAGATCCCCTCTCATCTTCCAGTGAATACAAGCCTAGTCGCTCCATTCTTTCATCATATGTCAGTATGGAAGGCCAGCTGTAATCAGTGGCGTAGCGTGGGGGGGGCCAGAGGGGCAGTTGCCACCCGACGCCACTGGCTGTAATTACTACACTGCCCTAATTTGACAAAAGTAAGCAACTGACAACGTTGTCAAAATGGAGTTCTTGCTTGTTGTAGGGTATTTGAGATTTGCTCTACACAATGGTGAACAAAATAAATCTTCTCTGAGTACAATTTGAAAATATTTATACCAGGGAAGTAAGAAATTCCATCACAGAGAGCTGAAAGAAAAACACGTTTTCCTCATTTACAAGAAAACGCCTTTCTGTCAGTTGCTTCCTTTTAGGGCAGTATTGGCCTCCACCGCCTTCTGTGGCAGAACATTCTACAGATTCACAACTCTCTGGGTGAAGGAAGTTTCTCCCTCATCTCAGTCCTAAATGGCCGACCCCTTATTCTTAAACTGTGTGACCCCTGGTTCTGGACTCCCCCAACATGGGGAACACAGTGGGTCAGAGAGAAACGCTGCTGAACATACAAGGCAGGATATTTGTACAGAAGATGTGATATTGGACTCCTGGCAGCCTGGGTGTAATAGACAATGGATTCTGCCGTGTGTCTGGCAGTTCTGTGCCGTATACATTGATGGCAGTGTGTGAATGTGAATGACTGGTGCAGGATGCTGATTGTGCCAATGAATTCAGTGCGACTTCCAGAGCAAATATCAACAACTATCAAAACAGGAAGCCATGTCTGCTACCATCACATTATTCATTTATCACAAGTTCAACGTGGTGGAATGTAAAAATGCACGGTGAATTTAAATTAAACGTGGCTGTCACGGATTTGCCCAACCTCTGGCTTTGCCTGGTCAACAGGCAGAATTATATCATTCTAAACCGTCCCCAGTGGCTAACATTACACTGGGTCCCCACCTGAAACGTCACCTATCCATGTTCTCCATTGATGCTGCCTGACCCGCTGAGTTACTCCAGCACTCTGTGAAACGTCACCTATCCATGTTCTCCACAGATGCTGCCTGACCCGCTGAGTTACTCCAGCACTCTGTGAAACGTCACCTATCCATGTTCTCCACAGATGCTGCCTGACCCGCTGAGTTACTCCAGCACTCTGTGAAACGTCACCTATCCATGTTCTCCACAGATGCTGCCTGACCTACTGAGTTACTTCAGCACTCTGTGAAACGTCACCTATACATGGCACGTCAATAATATAATAAACAAGAGAAAATAGTACAATGTGTGTATACACACACATATACACACGCATATACACACGCATGCACACACACCCATATACACACACATATACACACACATGCACACACACCCATATACACACATATACACACACGCATATACACACACATATACACACACATGTACGCACACATGCACACACACCTATACACACATATACACACACACATGTACACACACATGCACACACACCCATATACACACACACATGCATATACACACATGTACACACACATATACACACGCATATACACACACACATGTACACACACATATACACACACACATATACACACACATATACACACACATGTACACACACATATACACACACATATACACATATACACACACACATACACACACGCATATACACACACATGTACACACACATATACACACACACATGTACACACACATATACACACACACATATACACACACATGTACACACACATGCACACACACCCATATACACACACATGCACACACATGCATATACACACATGTACACACATACATGTACACACACATTTAAATACATGTACACATACATATATATACACACATCTGTGACCATCCTTGCCTCTTGCTCTCTCTCCCATGACAGCACTGGAGGTAAAGTCTGGTTACTCTTAGACTCACACAGACACAGAGCTGTAGACAGAAGCAGGCCCTTCGGCCCACCTTGTCCATGCCAACTAAGTTGGTAAACTGGGCCACGAAATGCTGGAGTAACTCAGCGGGACAGGCAGCATCTCTGGAGCGAAGGAATGGGTGACGTTTCGGGTTGAGACCCTTCTTAATCCGCTGACTGGTTAGCAGCAACAAAAGCTTTTCACTGTACCTCACTACAGGTGACAATCACCTGAAGTGAAGAGAAGTGAAGTAGCTCGGGTTTTGATCGTCTGAGTCACCAATGCCACAGTTTAATGATGACGTTAACCTATAGAAGACCTTTGCAAACAGGGAGTGACACACACACAGGTAATTCTTCACGTTTATTATTCTCACACGATTTGTAAAACCGTTCTAGACTGGGAAAGATCAAGTCCAGTTATTTGTTCCTGAACTCCCATCTCTTCCTGTTCACTCACGAGGGACATCGTGTGATCATTGATCACGAGCGGGTCATTCATTCCAATGCAGCACAAAATTAGCAAAATGACAAGCGATCTCATGCATTATTTAAACCCTGTCCCCGTCTAGAGTCCATGAATCAACTAACTATGCGATCAAAAGCTGAAACATTGTGGTTTCTACTGCAGCAGGTGCTGGAGTTATTGTCCAAGTGGTGAGTTAGGGACAAGTGTGAAATGTCACGTTAGCTCTCACTGGGCAAATGTGGCACCATTCTGCTCAGGGTTACTGATACACGGGGGGGAGAGAGAGGGGAGAGGGGGGGAAGAGAGAGGGAGAGAGGGAGAGGGAGAGGGGAGGAGAGAGGGAGGGGGAAGAGAGGGGGGAGAGAGGATGGAGAGAGGAGGAAGAGAGAGGGAGAGAGGTTTTAGCTTATTCTATCTTTCTCTTTTTCTCTCTCTTCCCCTCTCGCTTCCTTCCTTTTTCTCTCTTTCTTCTTTCTTCTTTTTCCGCTCTGTTTTCTCTCTTTTTCCTCTGCTCTTTCCTCCGTCTTTTGTGTTTTTTGTTGGTTTTTTTGTTTTGTTTTTTTTTCCATTTTTTCGTTTTTTGTTCTGTTTGGCTGTCTCGGATCCCACTACCCATCATCAGGTCACTGCCGCATCACGGATGGAGGAATCCACTCGTTTGTGAATTAATCTCAATAGGAAGACGTTCTGATCTGGGCCACAGTAATGTTTAACAAATACACCTCACGTTGATTGTTCATTTCACCACCTGGTTCTGCAGCTCCAGCAGCAGAGTAGAAGCTGCAGGCAAGATTCAATCCCTGAGCCAGACTGACCCGACCACACATGCAGCACCAAGCCCCCCACCCCCACCCCCACCCACACCCTGCCTGCGGTCCACGCATCTCTCCCCCCTCCACCACCTCTCTCCCTCCACACCCCCTCTCTCTCCCCCCCACTCTCCCCCTCTCTCTCTAGGAGTTGCTCTGGCCGACAACCAGCATGGGCATGATGGGCAGAAGGGCCAGTGTCCATGCTGTGTGCGTCTATGATTGGGTTTGTGAAGCAGAGATGTCTACATGCACTACAGTGACCAGGGCAGATGTCCAGGCGGGAGCACCCACATCCCCGTGGCATTCGAAGCCTCTGCCGCTCAGGTCCAGGAAGGCCGAAGGTGAGGGGGGAAAGATAGAATGGAAACTGTGGAGACAAGAGTGAGGTGTCACTGTTTGGCCACGGGTCGGAGATAGTGTGGGGCAGAGGCAGTGGGGATTGGGGTATTGGGGCATTGGGGTATTGGGGCATTGGGTATTGGGGTATTGGGGTATTGGGGTATTGGGTATTGGGGGATTGGGTATTGGGTATTGGGGCATTGGGGTATTGGGTATTGGGGTATTGGGGTATTGGGGTATTGGGGTGGGTATTGGGGTATTGGGGTATTGGGTATTGGGGGATTGGGTATTGGGGTATTGGGTATTGGGGTATTGGGGTATTGGGTATTGGGGTATTGAGTATTGGGGTATTGGGTATTGGGGTATTGGGGTATTGGGTATTGGGGTATTGAGTATTGGGGTATTGGGGTATTGGGGTATTGGGGTATTGGGGTATTGGGGTATTGGGGCATTGGGGCATTGGGGTATTGGGGTATTGGGGCATTGGGGTATTGGGGTATTGAGTATTGGGAGATTTGGGTATTGGGTATTGGGGTATTGGGGCATTGGGGTATTGGGGTATTGGGTATTGGGGTATTGGGTATTGGGGGATTGGGGTATTGGGGTATTGGGGTATTGGGGCATTGGGTAGTAAACTGGCAGGGTGGGCAATGGGCAAAGTCTGGGCCAGCACACTCAGCACAAACCCACCACCATATAACCCATTTACAAGCCAGCCTGATGACTTATATGAAAGGAAGGTGTTCGAGAAACCGAGCCAGGTTCAGCCCTATATCACGAGCACGAAAGCAGCACAAGTCCACACACGCCGTTTGAAATATATCCCTTCCTTTGTTCCATTGGACATTTACTGTTACATGTAGCCTTGGAGACTCCACTCAGTCTGAAGAAGGGTCTCGACGCTAAACATCACCCACTCCTTCTCTCCAGAGATGCTGCCTGTCTGTCCCGCTGTGTTACTCCAGCATCTTCAGCCTTTGGGAGATTCCTGCACATTTCTAAAGTGGCAAATTATAAATTGTCTTTAAATTTAAGATGTTTTGATTCATTGAATCTGTCTGATTAACATTGACCCCAACATTAGATCTCCATCAGGCACACACAGTATCGTGACTATGCATGGTTATTCTATACGTCTAGTTATTCTATACGTGTCAGGTTATTCTATACGTCTAGTTATTCTATATGTCAGATTATTCTATAGGTCCAGTTATTCTATATGTCAGGTTATTCTATAGGTCCAGTTATTCTATATGTGTCAGGTTATTCTATAGGTCTAGTTATTCTATATGTATGTCAGATTATTCTATATATCCTATAGTGTATTGTGTCTTTTTTTCTTCTTTGTTATTTTATATGGATGTATGGTAATCTAATGTTTTCTCTGTAAAGCACTTTGGTTTCAACATTTGATTTAAAAGTGCTATATAAATAAAAATTACTTACTATATGTTCAGTTATTCTATATGCACATCAGATTATTCTATACGTGTAGTTATTCTATATGTCAGACTATTCTATACGCCAGGCGAATCTATATGTATGTCAGATTATTCTATACTAGTTATTCTATATGTGTCCGATTATTCTATACGTTTAGTTATTCTATATGTGTCCGATTATTCTATAGATGTAATTATTCTATATGTGTCCGATTATTCTATAGGTCTAGTTATTCTATATGTGTCCGATTATTCTATACGTCTAGTTATTCTATATGTGTCCGATTATTCTATACGTCTAGTTATTCTATACGTGTCTGCTTGTGCTGTACATCCAGACTACAGACAGGGGGGGGGGCAGGTAGTTTCTCGCCCACTGCCACAACATGCTCTGTCTATTCCACGTCACCACAGCATTTCATGCTGGCATTCTGCAAACATTCGTCACACGAACAGGCAACACTTGACAGAACTCTCTGCTGCTCTCGGCTATGTACAACAACCGGCAATCTGCACAAAGAGTTATTTTATTTCACTGCTTTGAAGTCAAGATGGTTATTGTGTTGTAGACACACAGTGCCGGCTCCACTGCCTCAAGGTAAGTGCTTCAGATAACAGCATTTGATGCAACAAAGGGAATGAATGACAACGGCTTTTCCACTCACTCTATGCTGCAGCTTTGTAAGCAGCCAGGCAGTTCGTGCAAGGGGCAGCTCGGTGGGAATTATTCTCCAGAGATGCCGCAAGGTGCCTGGAGATCATCACATTTTAATTTATTAATGTACCTACTTTAATGAAACTTCAGCGCGGTTCCCCGTAAGAACGAGGCAGCTTATTCATTGCACTGTCTGTTCATTATGCCATCCTACAGCAAGCAGCAGGGGCAAGAATCCAAGGACAGGCATGTGGTGAAGGAGAGAGGTGGAGACTGCATCAGCCTGATCCAGACTGCTGGCATTCCCCGTCCTTGCTCATCTGCTGCTGGTCCCAGCGCACCCGCAAAGTCCATGGAACACAATCACATCTTCACCCTCAATAGGACTCTCCTCTCCCTCCATGGGGGCCAGCGTGGATGTGGCTTGGAATATATCCGCCTGGTCTACTACAGTTTGCTGCTGGCTCTGGGCTTACCAGGTGAGTCCACATTTCCATCTGATTGGGGAGAGAATCTCTGCTGAAGAACTTTCTTGTTTAACCCGATAACCCTGTGAATTAATGGACATGGTCGTTACAATTATCAATTCATTATTTTACATAAGGTCTTCAATAGAGATGTCTGTCTGTCTGTCTGTCTGTCGCAAGGTTTGCCAATCTATTTAGTTTCTAAATTACAAATGTGTGCAAATCGTTACGTGGGTAATGTTCAGAAAATTATTTGCCTCATTTTCAATTAAATCGTAAGTGAAAAATGAAGAGAAGGATCTGGCCAAAGGTCCAGCTGAACGGCTGCAGTTCCCCGTAAACCTCTCAAAATCACAAGCCTCTGCTTGATTTACATTTACATTTATTGGTCCCATTTTTTGTTTTAATTATTGTTTTAAAGCAATGGAATGAGTGAATGAGTACTTGAGATCGCGAGCTAACTAACTGGGCAATCGCTCAGCAAGAGGTGTTTCATAATTGATATTAATATCATTGATATTTGCCACAATGCTGGGCATTTTTCGGTAGCACGAGGGGCCCGTTTACACGCATGGAAAGCAACGAATATAAAAGTAATTTTATATTTTATGAGAGTCCGGGCATCACTGCAAAATGGTTCAGTGATTCTATCTCCGTCAGATGGGAATGTAAGCTGCTGATGGAAGCACATTGTTCATCCCAGCAATCCATCTAACCTTCTCCTCACTCAAACCCAGAGCTGAAATGTCATTCATATTATTTAAACCATCATCTTGTTGAGAGAATGGTGTTCCCACAACAGAATATGATCTGTGGAAACCAGTACTGGCTGAGACTCTGCAGCATGGGAAGGTCAGTCTACAATTAACGCTGGGTTTTGCATTTACATCAGTGGCAAGTCATTAATTTGACAGTAGGTAGCAATACTGCTCTTCAATGAAACTCCATTCTTGGCAGATCAGACATTCTGCAGTTAAGGGAAGTATTCGTTCACTCTGACAGCTGGCTGACTAATCTTGTCAGCAGCAGGAGCTGACAGTTCCTTTTTACACCGGTATTCTGGATTCAGAAGGGACTGGCGTAGGACAGAGAATACACAGTAATTGGGGCCTTCCATGAGGTAGAGGTCAGCCAGTTCAAGCTGACAACCAACTGAGGAGCGTGAGAAAGCAAGGCAGAATAAATGGGAGCGGCTGCAGGTGCTAGTACAGAACTGATGGGCTGAATGGTGCTCTGCAATGCTGCGTTATTCAAGGTCATAAGGTCATAAGTGATAAGGAGCAAAATTAGGTCATTCGGCCCATCAAGTCTACTCCGCCATTCAATCACGGCTGATCTATCTCTCCCTCCTAGCCCCATTCTCCTGCCTTCTCCCCGTAACCCCTGACACCCGTACTAATCAAGAATCTATCTTTCCTTAAAAATACCCACTGAGTTGGTCTCCACCGCCGTCAGTGGCAACGAATCCCACAGATTCACCACATTCCGTCATTCAGCGCTGGCCACGGGAGGGTTTGGTTCATCACATGGAGCAAACCTCGTTAACGCACGTCCCACCCTCAGCGAGCAAGTGTAGGTCTCTGCAGAAGGTGGGGGTCACACTGTGGCACCTTGGGACTGGGAGGGGGGGGGGGGGGGGGGCAGGAGAATTGTGTCAAAGTTTATGGGGAGAAGGCAGGTAAATGGGATTAGGAGGCAGAGTGGACTCGATGGGTCGAATGGCCAAATACTGCTGCTATAATGTGTGAATTTGTGAATTGCTGAAGCACCTTTGGACTGGGGAGGTGTGGGGGTGTGGGGGGGGGGGGTGTGGGGAGTGTGGGGGGGGGGGGGGGGGGGGAGGGGAATCTCTGGGTCATCTCCTCAATAATGTTGGATCCTAGAGGTGCAGAGACTACACTACTCCAGTACAGAGGATGGTCCATAGAAATCATCCTGTGATTTACCTCCCCTTTGCCGAGCTCGGTCTACAGAATATGATCTGTGGAAACCAGTACTGGCTGAGACTCTGCAGCGGAGTGTACTGAGGTACACAGTGTTCAGCAGGTGATTAAAAACTGTTTGAGAGCGCTCAGAGCAGCACAAATCCAACCCTGATCCCCCTCGATTCCTCCGGCTCACTGCTAATTACAAACAAGTTAGAAGGAAGCGATGTCTTAACTTTGTTGGCCCGACATAGGCACATATAATCCAGTCGGTATTTGTCAGTTCTAATCTACAGGTGACATATGTACAATGTGTTTAAGAAAGAACTGCAGATGCTGGAAAAATCGAAGGCAGATAAAAATGCTGGAGAAACTCAGCGGGTGAGGCAGCATCTATGGAGCGAAGGAATAGGTGACGTTTTGGGTCGAGACCCTTCTGGAAACTCAATTGGTGAGGCAGCATCTATGGAGCGAAGGAATAGGCGACGTTTCGGGTCGAGACCCTTCCGGGTCTCGACCCGAAACGTCACCTATTCCTTCGCTCCATAGATGCTGCCTCACCCCCTGAGATTCTCCAGCATTTTTGTCCATGTACAATATGCAGTTGTTACAGGTTAATATCCTGGTGCCGCAGCCACCCAGGCAACAACTGGTAGGTTGAAATTCAGATTTCCCAGAGGGTTGGCTCACATTCAGTCACAGTTTTGCGAGACAAGATATTTCCCAATGCTCTCACCAAAATGTGGATATGATTTTCAAAGCTTTTCCAAAGTTGAGACATATATAATTTTGCTTGGTTGTTCAAAAGAGAAGGGTCTCGACCCGAAACGTCACCTATTCCTTCGCTCCATAGACGCTGCCTCACCCGCTGAGTTTCTCCAGCATTTTTGTCTGCCTGAAACCTTTAGGGAATTACATCCACTAGTGTCTGGTGGGATTTTAATAATTTCTACCTGTACGTTGTATTGAATCTTCCCGTTGAACTGTTCACATGAAATAAACGGCTTCAGGACCAATATTTCAGGTCAAAGGAGAGGCCCTCACTGACCCCAATACTGGGCCTGGCCCGGGCAGAGGTGAAAGGTCACCTGTTGGACAGAGGTGAAAGGTCACCGGTTGGACAGAGGTGAAAAGTCACCGGTTGGACAGAGGTGACAGGTCACTTGTTGGACAGTGGTGAAAGGTCACAGGTTGGACAGAGGTGACAGGTCACCTGTTGGACAGAGGTGAAAGGTCACCTGTTGGACAGAGGTGAAAGGTCACTTGTTGGACGGTGGTGAAAGGTCACCAGTTGGATAGAGGTGAAAGGTCACTTGTTGGATGGTGGTGAAAGGTCACTTGTTGGATGGAGGGTGAAAGGTCGACACAAAATGCTGGAGTAACTCAGCGGGTGAGCCAGGCAGCATCTCTGGAGAGAAGGAATGGGCGACGTTTCGGGTCGAGACGTCCTGTACAGAGATGCTGCCCCACCCGCTGAGTTACTCCAGCATTTTGTGTCGACCTTCGATTTAAACCAGCATCTGCAGTTCTTTCTTACACACGAGGGTGAAAGGCCATTGGTTGGACGGAGGTGAAAGGTCGCTGGTTGAATGAGAGTCAGGTGGGATTAAATGACAGGTGATTGAATAAAATGACAAGATTAGATTGACATGGAACGGATAAGGTTAGAGTGCTCTGGGCCATATGCAGGCCAATAGGACTAGCCCACTATACAAACCTGGTCAGCATGGGCAAGACGGGCCAAAGGGCCTGTTTCTGACTCAAAGGGAGATGTAAATGGAGTCATCGAATGTCCGAGGAGTTGAGGCACAATGTATACGTAGCAGAGAGAAGTCTCCCATTTGACAAAGGCCCCAATGGATGTAAACCACCCAACCCCAGTGACTAAACCAGACACTTCCCCTTCCCAGTGGATCTCTCAGTACCTGTGGTGCTGGCTCAAAGGGCCGAATGGCCTACTCCTGTGCCTAATGTCTATTGCTGTCTGTAGGTGGACAGGGGGTAGAGGTAGGGGGGTTAGGGACAGGGGAGTGGAGTCAACACTTCATGTTGAAGACCCATTGTTCACCCACTAACACCGCTACTCACTTCCCGGATGCTGCCCGACCTGCTGAGTATCCTGGCATATTCAGTTTCTTTTTCAGATTTCCAGCATTCTAACGAGTTCAATATTCATCCCCAATGATCTTCTCGTTCATCTTTGTGTTGGATCGACCAGGTTCCCCTGTCAGGGGCTTCTTCTGTCAAGGTGGAAATTGCAATGTGGACTCATTTGTGTTCAGACAATTAAGTGAAGCCATTAGCAGCCCATTAGCAACATGGGTGACTAATGAAAAGTCTGGATGATAATGAGGTTGCTGGCAGGGCAGGCTCGTGATGTAATGAGGCCGGGAATGAAGGTGATCGAGGGGAGGGAGAAGTGGTGCAGGAGCACACAATGTTACCCCAGGGCTAGGCAGAGGAACACAACAGATCATCACCGCTTACAGAGATTTAAATTCATTCAATGCAAGGAAATTGAGGAAATATTCTTTCAGCCATGGAGTTCGCGCGGAGATCATTAATAAACGGGGTTTTAGAAACTGTTCAAGAAGGAACTGCAGATGCTGGAAAATCAAAGGTACACAAAAATGCTGGAGAAACTCAGTGGATGCAGCAGCATCTATGGAGCGAAGGAAATAGGTAACGTTTCGGGCCGAAACCCTTCTTCAGACTGATAGGGGGTGGCGGGGAGAAGGAAGGAAAAAAGGAGGAGGAGGAGCCCGAGGGCTGGGGGATGGGAGGAGACAGCTCGAGGGCTAAGGAAGGGGAGGAGACAGCAAGGGCTAACAAAATTGGGAGAATACAATGTTCATGCCCGCAGGATGCAGACTCCCCAAGCGGAATATGAGGTGCTGTTCCTCCAATTTCCGGTGTTGCTCACTCTGGCCATGGAGGAGACCCAGGACAGAGAGGTCAGATTGGGAGTGGGAGGGGGAGTTGAAGTGCTGAGCCACCGGGAGGTTAGGTAGGTTCTTGCGGACTGAGCGGAGGTGTTCGGCGAAACGATCGCCCAACCTCCGCTTGGTCTCACCGATGTAGATCAGCTGACATCTAGAGCAGCGGATGCAGTAGATGAGGTTGGAGGAGATACAGGTGAACCTCTGTCGCACCTGGAACGACTGCTTGGGTCCTTGAATGGAGTCGAGGGGGGAGGTAAAGGGACAGGTGTTGCATTTCACCTGGCACCACCAGGTCACAGTTTAAGAATAAGGGGTAGGTCATTTAGAACTGAGATAAGGAAAACAATTTCACCCAGAGAGTTGTGAATCAGTGGAATTCTCTGCCTCAGAAGCAGTGGAGGCCAATTCACTGGATGCGTTCAAAAGAGAGTTAGATTTAGCTCTTAGGGCTAACGGAATCAAGGGATATGGGAGGAAGGCAGGAACGGGGTTCTGATTCAGGATGATCAGCCGTGATCACATTGAATGGCGGTGCTGGCTCGAAGGGCCGAATGGCCTACTCCTGTACCTATTTCATATGTATCTATGTATCTAAGTTCAACTGCTCTGGGAGAATATAAAATTATTAGCAATGATGAGAGAAAAAATAAAATGGAATAATTTAGCATTTAATTTTCACACTTCCTCAAGAAAGAGCAGAAAATGTGAAACGTTGACAGGTTTAAATAAAACAAGTGCTGGGTTTACAATTAATTTACTTTATGGTGGAAGCAGATTTCAAGGAAAGAGGCAAATACTGACACAGAGTGCTGGAGTAACTCAGCGGGTCAGGCAGCATCTGTGGAGAACATGGATAGGTGATGTTTCACAGAGTGCTGGAGTAACTCAGCGGGTCAGGCAGCATCTGTGGAGAACATGGATAGGTGACGTTTCACAGAGTGCTGGAGTAACTCAGCGGGTCAGGCAGCATCTGTGGAGAACATGGATGTGTGGGGGTGGAAGATCGATGTGACTTCAATGCTCTCCATGTCAGTCTCATACAGATAGTTCCTCAACTTCACAGAAATAAAATAAATCTTCTTGTCCGTTGTGAACCAGATGAAGAGGGGTCATGATTCAGGTGCTTTTAAGGGAATAATGATGTAAAATAACATCTCTGCCAACATGCAATGACAAATACTGAGCTCTGGATCCACCTGAAGCCACGGGAATAAATGATTGGATGGCAGGGGTGGGCAGCAGCAAGAACAAAAGGTCAGAGCGGAAAGCAAATGATTGAAGCGTGTAACCGCTGTCAACTTGGATCATGCAGGTGGAAGGAAGGAGGTTGCTCACGTTGAACTTTGATCACAGCACTAGGCAGGCTACATACAAAACCGTGTGTCTCTCAAGGGATGAGAGGTAGAAGGTGTCTGTGGTCGGAGACACTTGATACTGTAGCGTGCAGGTTGATTCTCTGTCTCTACAGAGACCATGATGAATATCAGGTTGACACAGTGAGCGAAGTCTATTAGAGCAGCATCATCGAATGCACAGACATTGATCAGGTTGGATCACCAGCGTTACACACCTGTGTCTGTGAGGTGAGGTGGGCACCTGTGTGATGTGAGGTGGGCACCTGTGTGAGGTGAGGTGGGCACCTGTGTGAGGTGAGGTTGGCACCTGTGTGAGGTGAGGTTGGCACCTGTGTGAGGTGAGGTGGGCACCTGTGTGAGGTGAGGTTGGCACCTGTGTGAGGTGACGTGGGCACCTGTGTGAGGTGAGGTTGGCACCTGTGTGAGGTGACGTGGGCACCTGTGTGAGGTGAGGTTGGCACCTGTGTGAGGTGAGGTGGGCACCTGTGCGAGGTGAGGTGGGCACCTGTGTGAGGTGAGGTGGGCACCTGTGTGAGGTGAGGTGGGCACCTGTGCGAGGTGAGGTGGGCACCTGTGTGAGGTGAGGTGGGCACCTGTGCGAGGTGAGGTGGGCACCTGTGTGAGGTGAGGTGGGCACCTGTGTGAGGTGAGGTGGGCACCTGTGCGAGGTGAGGTGGGCACCTGTGTGAGGTGAGGTTGGCACCTGTGTGAGGTGAGGTGGGCACCTGTGTGAGGTGAGGTGGGCACCTGTGCGAGGTGAGGTGGGCACCTGTGTGAGGTGAGGTGGGCACCTGTGTGAGGTGAGGTTGGCACCTGTGTGAGGTGAGGTGGGCACCTGTAACGCAGCCAGGTGCAGGTTGATGCTGACGGTGATGCTGCTGTTGGAGGAAGTCTGAGTTAAATTGTCTTCATTTTTGTTTTGTCGATGGATCTCAAGAAATAAAAAACATTCATTCAGACCGGACCACTCATCGAGCTACTTCTGTTCAGCACCTCATCCTTTATCCTGTCCTCATGTGGTCAATGTGATCACCACACTCCAACTACCTCCTCACCCCTGACCCCACCCACACTCCCTCACCACTGACCTCATCTCCCCGACCCCTGACCCCATCTCCCTGACCCCTGACCCCAACCCCACCCACACTCCCTCACCACTGACCTCAGCTCCCTGACCCCATCTCCCTGACCCCAACCCGACCCCTCCCCACTGACCCCATGCCGACCCACACTCCCTGACCCCTGACCCCATCTCCCTGACCCCAACCCGACCCCTGCCCCCTGAGCCCATCCCCATCTATCCCCCACCCCCAATCTCACCCCTACAGCTTAGACCTCCATCCTATCTACCTCATCAACTGACACCCCCATCCCACATAGCCATCATGGCCCCGCCCAACACTGTCACTCCCTCTCCACCCCTCCCCTTCCCCTCCTCCCCCCTCTCCTCCCCTCCCCTCCCCTCCCCTTCCCCCCTTCCCTCCCCACCCTCAGCCCTGACACAGCTCTCGACCTGAAACGTCGACAAGCCCCCCCCAGGGCCTCCAGCACTGTGTGTGTTGCCCGCCCTCTCCACTGGGGAGATATTGTCCATTCGTCTGCTCTCTGGTGCAACATCGTTTCCCCACGAGTTATTCAACATATTTAACAGTTCCTGTGCTAGATATTCTCTGGACTCTTTGACCACAGAGATGAAATCTGTCTGGACAAATAAGTGAATCCAGCGTGAATCTGCTGATTTATTCCATGTTATTGGCGGTGGGATAACAATGACCTGGTGTGAAGGGGTGATGGATGGTTGGCGTTGGCTCGCTGGGGAAGAGGAGCGCTCTCTCTGCTGAATCTAAATACCAAACGCTGCTCGTTCACTCACTGACAGCTACATCTAATTAAAGTGAAGAAGCAACTGAATGCAAGAGTTGAAGTGTCACAAGGAGAGTTTCAGAGCAGAGGATTAGTCTGTGAGCAGGGTTCCCTTTGTGAAGGGACACTGACAGCTGTAGTGTGTGAGACACAGAGTGATTACCACCACTACCTCCAGCTCGTTAGCTGCCCAGAGCACTGGCGAAGAAGTGAGGCACAGAGAACATGTTGTTCCAGTGAGTTCCAGTCTTCTGCAGGAAAGCGCAGTCGGCTGTCGTTTAGCTGTAGAGATGAACAGCTAGGTCGAAGTATGGAGACTAGAGGGCACAGCTTTAAGGTGAGAGGGGCAACGTTTAAAGGAGATGTGCGGGGCAGGTGTTTTACACAGAGGGTGGAGGGTGCCTGGAACGTGCTGCCATGGGTGGTGGTGGAGGCAGATACCATAGTGGCGTTTGTCCTCCAATACAGGTGATAGACTTCTGACCGACATCCACTATAAACCCACTGACTCCCATAGCTATCTGGACTACACTTCTTCCCACCCTGCTTCTTGTAAGGTCTCTATCCCCTACTCCAAATTCCTCCGTCTACGCCGCATCTGCTCCCAGGATGAGGTGTTCCACACCAGGGCATCTGAAATGTCCTCATTCTTCAGGGAACGAGGGTTCCCCACCCCTACCAATAATGAGGCTGTCACCAGGGTTTCTTCAATACCCCGTAACTCTGCTATCACTCCCCATCCCCCCACTTGTAACAAGGGTAGAGTCCCACTTGTCCTCACCTTCCAACCCACCAGCCGTCACATACAACAGATAATCCAACATTTTCGCCACCTCCAACGTGACCCCACCACTGGCCACATCTTCCCATCTCCTCCGCTTTCGGCTTTCCGCAGAGACCGCTCCCTCCGTGACTCCCTGATCAATTTGTCCCTTCACACCCAAACCACCCCCTCTCCTGGCAACCGCAGGAAATGCTACACTTGTCGCTTTACCTCCCCCCTTGACTCCATTCAAGGCCCAAATAGTATTTCCAGGTGCGGCAGAGGTTCACCTGCACCTCCTCCAACCTCATCTATTGCATCCACTGCTCTAGGTGTCAGCTGATCTACATCGGTGAGACCAAGCGTAGGCTTGGCGATCGCTTCGCCCAACACCTCCGCTCGGTTTGCAATAACCAACCTGACCTCCCGGTGGCTCAGCACTTCAACTCCCCCTCCCATTCCGAATCCAACCTTTCTGACCTGGGCCTCCTCCATGGCCAGAGTGAGTCCCACCCATTTCGCGTGGGTAGTTTACACCCCAGCGGTATGAACATTGACTTCTCCAATTTCAGGTAGTCCTTGCTTTCTCCCTCCTTCCCCTCCCCTCCCCAGCTCTCCCACAGCCCACTGTCTCCGCCTCTTCCCGCCCCCCCCACCCCCACATCCGTCTGAAGGGTCTGGACCCGAAACGTCGCCTATTCCTTCGCTCCATAGATGCTGCCTCACCCGCTGAGTTTCTCCAGCATTTTTGTCTACCTTCGATTTTCCAGCATCTGCAGTTCCTTCTTAAACATTGTGGGGTTAAAATATTTTTGGATAGGATCATGGGCATGCAATGAATGGAGGGATATGGGTTTGTGCAGGTCGCTAAGTGATGGTGTTGTCCAGCACAGACACTGTGGGCCGAAGGGCCTGTTCCTGTACTGTACTGTTCTATGTTGTCTGTTATTTGACAGAATCTGAGCGACGTTACAGCGGTTCGATTGGCACCAACACGACCACTCACAGTTAATCGCTTGAACAAGTCGACATTGGCACACATTATAACACCATGCTTCTTGCTCTCTGTCACAAA
The DNA here is from genome assembly GCF_010909765.2 of Amblyraja radiata. Classification (NCBI taxonomy): domain Eukaryota; kingdom Metazoa; phylum Chordata; class Chondrichthyes; order Rajiformes; family Rajidae; genus Amblyraja; species Amblyraja radiata. The sequence continues at coordinate 42,969,115 of NC_045977.1, forward strand.
CCGAGAGTTGTGGGATATTTCATTCCATGGACAAACAATGAACCAATTCAGAGACGTGTTTACATGTGTGTGTTGGGAAGGAAAACTACAGGAAGTATTATGGACTCATTAGAACAGCTTTAACGGGGGACAGGTTTGGAGGGATATGGACCAAACACGGGCAGGTGGGACGAGTGTAGCTGGGACATGTTGGCCGGTGTGGGCAAGTTGGGCCGAAGGGCCTGTTTGTGTCTCTGTGACTCTGTGTTTGTGTGACTGTGTCTCTGTGTCTCTGTGTCTCTGTGTCTCTGTGTCTCTGTGACCCTGTGTCTCTGTGTCTGTGACTCTGTGACCGTGTGACTCTGTGTCTCTGTGTCTCTGTGACTGTGTCTCTGTGTCTCTGTGTCTCTGTGTCTCTGTGTCTCTGTGACTGTGTCTCTGTGTCTCTGTGTCTCTGTGTCTCTGTGTCTCTGTGTCTCTGTGACTGTGTCTCTGTGACTCTGTGTCTGTGTGACCCTGTGTCTCTGTGTCTCTGTGTCTCTGTGACTGTGTCTGTGACTGTGTCTCTGTGACTGTGTCTGTGACTGTGTCTCTGTGACTGTGTCTCTGTGACTCTGTGTCTGTGTGACCCTGTGTCTCTGTGACTCTGTGTCTCTGTGACTGTGTCTGTGACTGTGTCTCTGTGACTGTGTCTGTGACTGTCTCTCTGTGTCTCTGTGTCCCTGTGTGACTGTGACCCTGTGACTCTGTGTCTCTGTGTCTGTGTGTCTCTGTGTCTCTGTGTCTCTGTGACTCTGTGACCCTGTGACTCTGTGTCTCTGTGACTGTGTCTGTGTCTGTGACCCTGTGTCTCTGTGTCTCTGTGACTCTGTGACCCTGTGTGACTGTGACCCTGTGACTCTGTGTCTCTGTGTCTGTGTGTCTCTGTGTCTCTGTGTCTCTGTGACTCTGTGACCCTGTGACTCTGTGTCTCTGTGTCTGTGTGACCCTGTGACCCTGTGTCTCTGTGTCTGTGACTCTGTGACCCTGTGTGACTGTGACCCTGTGACCCTGTGTCTCTGTGACTGTGTCTGTGACTGTGTCTCTGTGACTGTGTCTGTGACTGTCTCTCTGTGTCTCTGTGTCCCTGTGACTCTGTGACTGTGTCTGTACTCCACTGCTGTTATTGCCGTGTGTCTGCCTCCCTCTAATGCCTTCCTCTTGCATCCCAGTGTGACTAATAACAAGGGTGCTGACCAATTCAGCACTTGTGCTGAGCCACAGACTCTCGATCAACAATCCACTTCCTGGAAAAGCTTGGCTCTCTCCACAGGCTCCGTAACCCGTCCCAACACCATCAGTTCACAAGCGAGTGTGGCCGTGGCCGGAGTAGAAGCTGCAGCTGGTCATCAGCATCTTGCAGTAAAGGACATCCTTGTGGCGTTGTACCAGAGTCTACTCCACGCTGCCCAGCTCAGGCAATCACCTGACCCACAGCACCTGATGTGTTCACCTTGTCTGTTGACTCACGGACATGCTGCCAGGGTGGATTTGGCATCGAGATCAGGCTGCTGTTCCAAGGCAGAGATTACCACTCGGCCCCACTAGCTGCTAGCCTTCACTAAAATCAGAGTATGTGCGGGAAGAAACTGCAGATGCTGCTTTACACCAAAGGTAGACATAAAAAGCTGGAGTAACTCAGCGGGACAGGCAGCATCTCTGGAGAGAAGGAATAGGTGACGTTTCAGGTCGGGTCTGAGGAAACATTCCTTCGCTCCTTAGACGCTGCCTGTCCCGCTGAGTTACTCCATCATTTTGTGTGTATCTTCGTGGGTTAATTCAGTGTTTATACCCCTGGCACGTTTTGCTAAATTGATTTTGTGATACTTTGTTTTATATTTTCATCCATATTCAAATGTATAAATTACTCTTACGTCTCACAGAGTGATAGAAACATAGAAACATAGAAATTAGGTGCAGGACTAGGCCATTCGGCCCTTCGAGCCTGCACCGCCATTCAATATGATCATGGCTGATCATCCAACTCAGTATCCCGTCCCTGCCTTCTCTCCATACCCTCTGATCCCCTTAGCCACAATGGCCACATCTAACTCCCTCTTAAATATAGCCAATGAACTGGCCTCGACTACCCTCTGTGGCAGGGAGTTCCAGAGATTCACCACTCCCTGTGTGAAAAAAGTTCTTCTCATCTCGGTTTTAAAGGATTTCCCCCTTATCCTTAAGCTGTGACCCCTTGTCCTGGACTTCCCCAACATCGGGAGCAATCTTCCTGCATCTAGCCTGTCCAACCCCTTAAGAATTTTGTAAGTTTCTATAAGATCCCCTCTCAATCTCCTAAATTCTAGAGAGTATAAACCAAGTCTATCCAGTCTTTCTTCATAAGACAGTCCTGACATCCCAGGAATCAGTCTGGTGAACCTTCTCTGCACTCCCTCTATGGCAATAATGTCCTTCCTCAGATTTGGAGACCAAAACTGTACGCAATACTCCAGGTGTGGTCTCACCAAGACCCTGTACAACTGCAGTAGAACCTCCCTGCTCCTATACTCAAATCCTTTTGCTATGAAAGCTAACATACCATTCGCTTTCTTCACTGCCTGCTGCACCTGCATGCCCACTTTCAATGACTGGTGTACCATGACACCCAGGTCTCGCTGCATCTCCCCTTTTCCTAGTCGGCCACCATTTAGATAATAGTCTGCTTTCCTGTTTTTGCCACCAAAATGGATAACCTCGCATTTATCCACATTATACTGCATCTGCCAAACATTTGCCCACTCACCCAGCCTATCCAAGTCACCTTGCAGTCTCCTAGCATCCTCCTCACAGCTAACACTGCCCCCCAGCTTAGTGTCATCCGCAAACTTGGAGATATTGCCTTCAATTCCCTCATCCAGATCATTAATATATATTGTAAATAGCTGGGGTCCCAGCACTGAGCCTTGCGGTACCCCACTAGTCACTGCCTGCCATTGTGAAAAGGACCCGTTTACTCCTACTCTTTGCTTCCTGTTTGCCAGCCAGTTCTCTATCCACATCAATACTGAACCCCCAATGCCGTGTGCTTTAAGTTTGTAAACTGATCTCTTATGTGGGACCTTGTCGAAAGCCTTCTGGAAGTCCAGATACACCACATCCACTGGTTCTCCCCTATCCACGCTACTAGTTACATCCTCGAAAAATTCTATAAGATTCGTCAGACATGATTACCTTTTGTAAATCCATGCTGACTTTGTCCAATGATTTCACCACTTTCCAAATGTGCTGCTATCCCATCTTTAATAGAAACAGGCCCTTCGGCCCATCGTGCCCATGCCAACCAAGAACCAAGTGGTCCATGGCAGCTGGTCCCATTTGCCCAGGTTTGGCCCATATCTCTCGTAAATCTTCCCAGCTCTGTCCTCCCTGTGATTGGAACGTCACTCTTCAACCTGCTGAGCTCCAAGGAATAATGTCCAATGGGGGATAAATATTGACCAGAGCAATAAGAATGGTTCCTCACCCCCCTTCAATAGGGTGAATGATTCCGTCTGAAGAAGGGTCTCAACATTATCGTCACCTATCCATGTTCTCCACAGATGCTGCCTGACCCGCTGAGTTACTCCAGCACTCTGTGAAACGTCACCTATCCATGTTCTCCACAGATGCTGCCTGACCCGCTGAGTTACTCCAGCACTCTGTGAAACGTCACCTATCCATGTTCTCCACAGATGCTGCCTGACCCACTGAGTTACTCCAGCACGCTGTGAAACGTCACCTATCCATGTTCTCCATAGATGCTGCCTGACCCACTGAGTTACTCCAGCACTCTGTGAAACGTCACCTATCCATGTTCTCCACAGATGCTGCCTGACCCGCTGAGTTACTCCAGCACTCTGAAACGTCACCTATCCATGTTCTCCACAGATGCTGCCTGACCCGCTGAGTAACTCCAGCATTTTTGTCTACCTTCGATTTTCCAGCATTTGCAGTTCCTTCTTAAAAAGGTCATGAATGTAGTGATCTGTTGTCAAGTGGCTGGAAGACACAAGGTGAGATTGCCACCTACTCCCTAATCCATCCAATAACAGCAAGTGTGAACATCATCGGTGTCCAGACCAGCGATGCATGCGTGGGGAAGAGATCTCTTTGAGACGATCTTCACACATGCTCTCCACATGGGCTGGATATTTCACACCCTGACTGATGCTGGAACCAAGCCCGACGTAATCCACAATAGATCAAGTTATTTAAAACTTGTGAAAGGAAGATGGTGTAACATTGAAATCATGACTTTATTACTTATTCTCTTAAGAGGAATCAACATTAAAAAGTTATTGAATGAATACATTATTCTGAGATAAATTATAACTATAAATGTGAGTGGATATCCTCTATTAATGAGGAGGTAGCTGGGTTCAATCTGCCAACGTTCAATTGACAAGTTCAATGCTTTGGCCTAACGTGCTATGTTTACACACCAGTTATACAGGTCAACAATGCAGATGTACTGGAATTAGTATGCAAAGTAGCTGATGAATTAAGCACATCGACAATCACTTATATATTTCAAATCACCACTTAATCCAGTGCTTCTTAAACTGGTGAATGGTTCAACCAAGGGTGAATGGAATTATTTTGGGGTGAATTAAACTAGAGGGGTGAATGGAGAGTGAATGACTTAATTTATTCAGATATTTATATATTTTTCCATTAAAGTGGTGAGTGAGCTCTCATTGGTTTTAATGGCAGTGGAGCTGGAAATTTCATGTTTTTTTCTCTCCTAGTTGTCTTTACATATTTTTAGGATGTTTAAAAAGTTCAATAAAACAAACACTTACTTCATGTTTTTTGCTCATGTGACAAAATAAATTAGATGTAAAATTATACACGAGGGAGAATAAGACGAAAATTACCAAAAAACATCAGAAAATTTAGTCGACGGGGAATGAAATTTTGTGATAAAGACTCAAGGGTGAATGACACGGAAATATTTAAGCAGCACTGACTTAATGCATGGATGTCTTGTTGACCGTTCCAGCATTGGCCAGCTTGCTTTATTTCCAATCTGTATTCTGCCTGGTCGTCATTACCATTTCAGTTGGCACCCCCCTCACCTCCATCGGGAAGTCTAAGTCCCCATACAGTCACTAAGTCCCCATACAGTCACTAAGTCCCCATACAGTCACTAAGTCCCCATACATTCACTAAGTCCCCATACAGTCACTAAGTCCCCATACAGTCACTAAGTCCCCGTACAGTCACTAAGTCCCCATACAGTCACTAAGTCCCCATACATTCACTAAGTCCCCGTACAGTCACTAAGTCCCCATACAGTCACTAAGTCCCCGTACATTCACTAAGTCCCCATACATTCACTAAGTCCCCATACAGTCACTAAGTCCCCATACAGTCACTAAGTCCCCATACAGTCACTAAGTCCCCGTACAGTCACTGCCCCCATACAGTCACTAAGTCCCCATACAGTCACTAAGTCCCCATACAGTCACTGCCCCCATACAGTCACTAAGTCCCCATACAGTCACTGTCCCCATACAGTCACTAAGTCCCCGTACAGTCACTAAGTCCCCATACAGTCACTAAGTCCCCGTACAGTCACTAAGTCCCCATACAGTCACTGCCCCCATACAGTCACTAAGTCCCCATACAGTCACTGTCCCCATACAGTCACTAAGTCCCCGTACATTCACTAAGTCCATATGCAGACACTATGGAATGTTTTGGTTCTCCATTGCACGGAGGTGGGCACGTTAATGTTTATTAAACTGAGATTTCGACCACCGCACAGGTATGTGTAATATCCCCATCGCTTGGCCTCATTGCCAGCATTTAGTCACAGAGAGGAGAGTCACAGAGTGATACAGTGTGGAAACAGGCCCTTCAGCCCAACTTGCCCACACCAGACAACATGACCCAGCTACACTAGTCCCACCTGCCTATGTTTGGTCCGTATCCCACCAAACCTGTCCTCCATGTACCTGTCTAAATGTTTCTTAAACGTTGAGATAGTCCCTGTGACCACCTGGGATCCTCTGGGTGCTCCATATATATATATATATATATATATATATACGGGTGGGAAAGATGTACAGGGCTACGTCACAAATGCAGGCAAATGGGGCTAGCACAATATGCCAACTTGGTCAGCATGGACATAGTGGGCCGAAGGGCCTGTTTCCGTGCTGTACAGCTCTATGACTCTATGAATATTGAACTAACTGAATAGTACTCCATTTATACTTCACAGCAACTTGGTTTAAAATTAAAAAAACAGAACAAAGCAAAAATGTCTAAAATCAATCAACATTTGAAAAGGGAAATATTACACAGATGCAATGGAATTAGCATGTTAATTAATCCGGTTTCCTGCCACACTTCAAAGACGTACAAGCCTGTAGGTTAATTGGCTTCGGATTAATTGTAAATTGTCCCTAGTGTGTGTAGGACAGTGTTGGTGTGCAGGGATCGCTGGTCGGTACGGGCACGGTGGGCACGGACTCACGTTCCAGCTCTGTATCTCTAAACTGAACTAATGGAGTCTGTAGAAGGGTCTCGACCCGAAACATAACCTATTCCTTCTCTCCGGAGATGCTGCCTGTCCCGCTGAGTTACTGCAGCTGTTTGTGTCTGCTGATGGAGGGGATTGGATAGCTTGGTTAGCAGTAGATTCGGGAGATTGAGCTGTCTCTGCTTGCATTATTGATCTGAGCTGCTCCATGCAAGGAGCAGTGAGAGGCTGATGTGGGGGAGTGCTGCAACGTGCATGGTCTAACGTACAGAGCAGACACACGCTGCAAACTGGCCATCTGTTTGTCCATGTCCTGTGGGGGGGGGGGGGGGGGGGGAAGGAGCAATGTGCAAACTGTTCCCACTGATAACATTAACTCAGCCCCTCCAGCACTGCACCAAGGCTCAACACTGCCCATCCACAGTATTGATCTGTCCTGTCCACACTGGGATGCGGGGCATGCACACTCATTAACCTGGCCAGAGTTATGAGCCACGGCTAGTCAAGAGAGGTCACAATGTAGACAACTAGATCACAACTAGACTGGCAACACGACAGACAGCTTCATTTTAGTTTTATTTATCTTAATTTTATTTTTAAGATGTGATTTCAAATAGACTCAGTGAAAACGTTTCATAAGTTGACGAATTCTTAAGTGATAGGAGCATAATTAGGCCATTCGGCCCATCAAGTCTACTCTGCCATTCAATCATGGCTGATCTATCTCTCCCTCCTAACCCCATTCTCCTGCCTTCTCCCCGTAACCCCAGACACCCGTACTGATCCACAATGCCCAGATACAGAGTCGTGACTTGGTGAAGATTGTCCTAAACAAGTGTTGATCACCTCTCTAGACAGGTCAGCAGTTACCGGCTTCATGTAGCAGAGCTAGTACGTGGCCAATGACAAGCTTTCAATTCTTTCAAATACTTTGAATGTTTACGAATGATTCAATGTTCTTAATTATATTGCTCCTAATAAAACATTATTCTAATTCAAAACATTTTATTGCTAGAGTATTCTGATATTTAGATTATTTGGTCCCCACTCAATACCTTATCTGTCCACTACCTCCACAGATGCTGCCTGACCCGCCGGGTTCCTCCAGCACGTTGTGCTTTGTTTTGTAAACCAGCATCTGCAGTTCCTTTTGTCTCTGTCTTACTTTTGACACTAAAATGAATGCGTTTGAAGAAGGGTCCTGACCCAAAACATCATTTGTACATTCCCTCCACAGATGCTGCCTGACCCACTGAGTTCCTCCAACACTTTGTGCTTTGTGTCTAGACTACTGTCATTGTGATTTCTTCATCAACAAAGCAGGGAATATGTTGGAACCGGAGACAAACCCAACATCAAATCACATCAGAAATTAATTGATGGCCATAGGCAGCACAAATTGACTGAATGGCCAATAGTGGCACAGGATGGCGGGGGCACCATCTCCCCCCCCCCCCCCCCCCCCCCCCCCCCCCCCCCCAGTTGTTATGTAGGGGGGACATACGTGGGAGATGTGAATAACTGCCACTTCAGCTGTGGACGTGAATCCATTTCCGACAGACGACCTCTCTCTGTATGGAGCTCGACAAACTGCAGGAACCAGGGGCTGGATCTTTGATAAATTGTCATATTCCCACAACATTCTACCAGAGCAATGGCCATGTTAGCACCATCACTAATCCCACAGTGACTACAGGAGGGGCAAGTGTATGGACAGCACACCTGGGAGCTGAACCCTGCACAGATATGATGCAGGTGAATGTCTCACTGCCCGTGATTTATGAGCCAGTGTGAACAGCTCAACCAAGCTGCTGCCTTGGCTACAAATCTCCCTCCCTCCTTCCCCGCCTACAAATCATCCACAGCACTTTGGTTCCGCACTGGCTTGACGTTTTTATGGAGCCATTTTGCAGCAGTTGGCAATTATGTTGGGCTGGCAGCTCATTTGTCTGTGTCCGCATTCCCCGCCCACGTCCACTCAACCTAATCCTACAAAAGCAGGTCATGTGTGGACAGAGGCAGCGTTACAGGATCAAGAACTGGGAAAGAGAGAAGAGAAACACGAGTGTATTCTCACTTGATGCCGTGTTACTGGCCCAATAAATAAATAAATGTGTGATCTGCAACAAGACAATAAAGAGAAGATAGACACAGAGTGCTGGAGTAACTCAGCGGGTCAGGCAGCATCTGTGGAGAGAAGGAATGGGTGACGTTTCGGGTGGAGATCCTTCTTCAGACTCTAAAGAGAAGCTCAGTGGGTTACCTAGTACTAATCTAGGTACAATACATTCATACTAGATAGCCAGACCGTATTGCAACCATAAGATTCCACGTTAGGTCACAGTTGCTGAGGTCAGTGTTGTGCTGTGTTCAAGAGCCTGGTGGTTGTTGGGAAGAAGCTGTGGTTGGGGCTGGAGGTCCTGGTTCTCAGCCTCTCGACCTTCTTCCCAAAGTGTCCAAACAAGGGGAATAACTCCACCAATCCTCCTTCAGCTTTCTGTTTCTAACTCCTCACTCATTGTTTAGTGGGTGAGGGAGGAGGATGGCTCCAGGTGGCAGCGAGACCAGACCCGCCACGACCAGACCCGCCACGACCACCAGGCTGAGCAGAAACATGAGGGCAGCCCCCAATAAGGGAAAGGCCAATAGGTCAGGACACTCACAATGCCAGTCCCACCGAATGCCACTGAAGCTGCCAACCAGCACACACACCAGTGCCACTGTTGCAGTCTGTGTAATTCCAGATGATAACAGTGATGAACACGGTTATTTCGACTTTATTGACCACTGTGAGACAATAGATATCCACTATTTTTGACATGACTTGTCCGAGCGGATGGAACGTAACCATTGCATCCTCTGTGCTGGAGGGTGACCAGTAATCTCTCTGGAGACTAACGCATTCGACACTAACCAGGCATCACAGATTCCGCTTCTGAAGGAGCAGAGTGAAGTGTCACATGCCCACACCCTGACTTTGATGCCCTCTCCTACCCCTTCCATTCCTCCTCAGTTAGAGTCATACAGCATGAAACAGGCCCTTCAGCCCAACTCGTCCCTGCCAACCCATCTACGCTTGTCCCAATAGCCAGTGAAGAGTAATGACAGTGCGGGAATAATGCTTTGTGTAGCAGGATATGAACGCCTGAATGACCTGTCTTTCTCTCACCAGCTAACATCCTGACCGTGATCATCTTGTCTCGGCTGGTGGCTCGGAGACAGAAGTCCTCCTACAACTATTTGCTGGCTCTGGCTGCTGCCGACATCTTCATCCTTTTCTTCATTGTCTTCCTGGACTTCCTGCTGGAAGACTTCATCCTGGGACAGCAGATGCCACAGGTCGTGGATAAGATCATCGGAGTGCTGGAGTTCTCATCCAATCACACATCTATCTGGATCACGGTCCCACTGACCATCGACAGGTATATCGCGGTGTGTCACCCGCTGAAATACCACACGGTCTCGTATCCAGCGCGCACACGCAAGGTGATCATCAGTGTGTACATCACCTGTTTCATCACCAGCATCCCTTACTACTGGTGGCCAAATATATGGACGGACAACTATGCCAGTACTTCCATGCATCAGATTCTGATCTGGCTTCACTGTTTCACTGTCTACCTGGTACCATGTTCCATATTCTTTGTTTTGAATTCAATAATTATCCACAAGCTGAAGAGGAAAAGCAGCTTCTGTATGCGTGGCTACTCGCGGGGGAAGACCACGGCAATCCTGCTCACCATCACCACCATCTTTGCGATACTCTGGGCCCCCAGGATGGTGATGATTCTCTACCACCTTTACGGTTTGCCCATCAACAACGGCTGGTTGGTGCATGTGGTCTCAGACGTGGCCAACATGCTGGCCTTCCTCAACACCGCCATTAACTTCTTCCTCTACTGCTTCATCAGCAAACGCTTCCGCACAATGGCGGTGGGAACGCTGAGAGCCTTCGTCAAATGCCAGAAGCAGCCCGTGCAGTTTTACACAAACCACAACTTCTCCATCACCAGCAGCCCATGGATCTCACCGGCCAACTCACACTGTATCAAGATGCTGGTGTATCAGAACGACAAGGACGGAAAGCCTCTGAAGATATCTCCCTGAGATGAAGATCTTGCCAAAATAGGAAGGCTGTTTCGTGGCTGAATTATTATCTGAAGGTCAACTTGCCCAATCATTTAACATCCAAATGATTGCATATTTTAACGTGTGCCTGCCTCTTCCGCCGTTTGGACACCACTTTGTGCATTTGTCAGCTGTTAATAACCTACACATACGGCATTAATAACGCCTTTTCCAAAAGAGCAAATTGGCATTGCGAGCCGATCACTGTGACCTTTGAATGTGTGAAGGGGCAGCAAATAGTGAGTGGAAGAGGTAGCAACATCACAGACAATCCATAACGGACTGCAGCAAATAAAATGACTTAGATTTTAATGATAAATATGTACCAAAAGATTGTATGCTATGTATTCTCTAGGTTTATAGTACTGAGGATTTAAACTGATCCAAGTTGTCGTGATCTTACACTGCAGATTTAAGAGAATGTTTTCTGCAGACTTATTATCGAGTGTTTGTAAGGGATGCTCTCAGGTGAACTGTTTGAGTACATTTAGATGTTGCCTGGTCTGTTTCCATTAGAATGTTTAAACGTGTATGTTCTGCAGACTGAGGGGATTCTCTGCAACAATTAATGATATTAAGTTGCACAGCCCTTTACAATTTGTGTTGGGGAAGGCTGAACTTGTTAGTAACAGTTGCAAGCAGCAATTTATTTAACCCTCAACTCACAAAGAGAACAGACTCGTGCCCAGAGAATGCATTTTACGCCTCGTGTCCACTTTGTCGACAGAAGCAGAGAGGTTGTCTTTGATTGTTTATCCTGAATATGGGAGTTTATTGAACGTTTATGTGACAATCAATGAGCAGCAGCATGTGAGCAAACGGATCGCATGCGGAATCTTTAGGCAAGATTGTTCTGTTAGCATCACCTCAGACGGTGGCTGAGCACACGCATTGTAAATGTGTGTTAGTAACACAAGTGTGATATTCAGTTGTTAGTGTGCGTTTAACAATGAGCCAGCAAGGGAGCAGAGCATTGGTTCAAGCAACATCCACTCAAAGCACACATCACTAATCTTATCTTTCAAAGGTTGAAGTGGTGCGGACTGAATATTGAAAAGATCATATTTTACCCCTTACTCATATCACGATGGGAATCAGACTTTAAACACTAGTTTGTAACAAAGTACATCATGATTGTATTGTGAATAACACTATTATCCCTGCTTGTGAGAATTTGCACAATCAATTGGTGAGAATCCCAGCTGAATCCCAGATTTCATACATTCACTGATTGGTCATCTTTTATCCAGTGGCTAATATTAGCCAATTGAATGCTTTTATTGCCTTCATTATAAACAATTTTCATCTGGAAATGTCATGATATTGTGAGTTCCAGAAACACCAAAGCTTGCAGTTTCCACAGAACACGCCCACTCACAGTAAACGCCTCTGTTTGCCGAGATTTCTCTCACACTTATATCTAATCAAAAGTAAATCTCTTGAGTTTGTGTTTTGACTTTTATCATTCAATTCCAGCTGGCATCCAAACTTGCCCACTATTCAATGTACTCTCTCAACTGGCTATTAAGTTTATCCAGAAAATCTGTTGTTTTTTCAGTATTTCTGCGGTCACTTGGGTCTCTGCAGGCCAACAAGTGAAAGCACCAAATTTAGTCTTGCTGACTAAAATACTTTGTTCTAAATTCCCATCTCTTTATGGGATGCAATATCAGGCCTAGGTCTAATGGTTGCCATATTTTATACGATGGAACGAATGTGGAAAGCCTAGCATTGAACTGCGAAATTTATAAGCACTAACAAAGGTCTATCCAGTTGTTGTCAAAAGAGTTTATTAAAAAATAAAATATTGTAAAAATATGATTGCGAACATATTCAGCAGAAATTCAGCTGCAGAGAGGATATGAGTGATAAGACTGATGGTGACATCAGGTGAGGATACCTGTATATATTCTAATAGACACACAGAGCAATCAAACATTATTCCCTTTATCCTGTATCTGTACACTGTGAATGGCTCGATTGTAATCATGTATTGTCTTTCTGCTGACAGGTTAGCACGCAACAGTAGCTTTTCACTGTACCTCGGTACACGGGACAATAAACTAGACTCAACATTTGTCGACAACTTGTCCATCAATAAGCCCCACTATTACATTTTGATTTTGTCCCCAATCAACTCATTTAATGAACCAATCACCATAATGTAAATTAAAACACTAAAGATTTGAACCAATGTAGAGATGTCACTGAAGCATTGAGCAACACTCAGCCAGTCACAGCAACGATATCCAGACCAGACATCCAACAAGGTGATGCTCTCCACACTTGTAAGCCTCAGTATAGGAGCAGGGAGGTTCTACTGCAGTTGTACAGGGTCTTGGTGAGACCACACCTGGAGTATTGCGTACAGTTTTGGTCTCCAAATCTGAGGAAGGACATTATTGCCATAGAGGGAGTGCAGAGAAGGTTCACCAGACTGATTCCTGGGATGTCAGGACTGTCTTATGAAGAAAGACTGGATATACTTGGTTTATACTCTCTAGAATTTAGGAGATTGAGAGGGGATCTTATAGAAACTTACAAAATTCTTAAGGGGTTGGACAGGCTAGATGCAGGAAGATTGCTCCCGATGTTGGGGAAGTCCAGGACAAGGGGTCACAGCTTAAGGATAAGGGGGAAATCCTTTAAAACCGAGATGAGAAGAACTTTTTTCACACAGAGAGTGGTGAATCTCTGGAACTCTCTGCCACAGAGGGTAGTTGAGGCCAGTTCATTGGCTATATTTAAGAGGGAGTTAGATGTGGCCCTTGTGGCTAAGGGGATCAGAGGGTATGGAGAGAAGGCAGGTACAGGATACTGAGTTGGATGATCAGCCATGATCATATTGAATGGCGGTGCAGGCTCGAAGGGCCGAATGGCCTACTCCTGCACCTAATTTCTATGTTTCTATGTAAGATCCATAACAAGGCAATGTGGGCAGAATGTCCACAATGTACATCTCTGCCTCACCTTCATCATAGAAACATAGAAGGAGCAGCAGTAGGCCATTCGGCCCTTCGAGCCAACACCGCCCCCCATTCAATATGATCATGGCTGATCATCCTAAATCAGTACCCCTGTTCCTGCTTTCTTCTCATATCCTTGGATTCCATTAGCCCTAAGAGCTAAATCTAACTCTCACTTGAAAACATCCAGTGAATTGGCCTCCACTGCCTTCTGAGGCAGAGAATTCCACAGATTCACAACTCTGGGTGAAAAATATTTTTCTCATCTCAGTTTTAAATGGCCTACCCCTTATTTTTAGACTGTGGCCCCTGGTTCTGGACTTCCCAACATTGGGAACATTTTTCCTGCATCTAGCGGGTCCAGTCCTTTTATAATTTTATACGTTTCTGTAAGATCCCCTCACATCTAATTATCACACAATGTTCTGAACAAGAACACACACAAATGTACCAATTGAAATGTTGTCGGTTGACTATTTAAGATAAGGGGCTTGTGCATTACACAGAATGTATAAATGTTTAATATTGAATTTATCTAAATTATGAATACTATATTTGACAGCTGTACATGTCATTAATCTTCTGTATTTTACAGTGTAGAATATATGGATATTGTTTTTTATAAAAAATAAAGTGTTGGAAAGGTTGAATGGACTTGGCTGTTCTGTACAACACTGTTCCAGGAATGAGTGGGTTAACCTATGATGAGCGTTTGACGGCACTGGGCCGCTACTCGCTGAAGAGGGTTGAGGGGGGACCTCAATGAAGCATAACGAATAAGTAAGTTTATTGGCCAAGTATTCACATACAAGGAATTTGCCTTGGTGCTCCGCCCACAAGTAACAACATGACACAGTGACAGTTACGAATGACTCAGAAAGCACTAAACATTAATAATAATAAGACATTAATGATAAAACACCATTGATCAAGCATGTGAACCAACAAAATACCAGATCAAAGGGAGGCTACAGATTTTTTGGCTGTTGAGTAGAGCAACTACTCGTGGATAAAAACAGTTTTTATGTCTGGCTGTGGCAGCTTTGACAGTCCGGAGTCGCCTTCCAGAGGGAAGTGATTCAAAGAGTTTGTGGCCAGGGTGAGAGGGGTCAGAGATGATCTTGCCCGCTCGCTTCCTGGCCCTTGCAGTGTACAGTTCATCAATGGAGTGAAAGGCTTGGATCGAGAGGATGTTTCCACTGGTGGGAGAGTCTAGGACCAGAGGTCACAGCCTCAGAATTAAAGGGCGCTCATTTAGAAATGAGTTGAGAAAGAATTTGTTTAGTCAGAGGGTGGTGAATCTGTGGAACCCATTGCTACAGACGGCTGTGGAGGCCAAGTCAGTGGATATATTTAAGGCAGAGATAGATAGATTCTTAATTAGAACGGGTATCAAGGGTTATGGGGAGAAGGCAGGAAAATAGGATTAGGAGGCAGAGATCAGCCATGATTGAATGGCGGAATAGACTCGATGGGCCGAATGGCCTAATTCTACTCCTCTGTGAACTTGTTGATGGTGTCAGGGCAGCCGGAGCTGGAGTTTAGTGACAGGGTTAATGTGAACTGCGAGTGTGAACACATCAGGTCCCTGCAGGGCCATTGCCCACATGTCGTCTCGTTTAGGACCCTAGTCAGTAAGTCTTTGTGAAGTTGTCAGCTGCACCCGACTCTGTTCTCGCCAACTGGCCACCCAGGTACATGGATGTTCGTCACACTAGTCAGGACAATCGATCATCGGTGATACCAAGCCTAGACTTATGACTGTTTCACCAAACACTTGTGCTCGGTCCACAAAGGCCCGCTGCATCCGCCGGTCCCTAACCGCTAATTCCCCCTCACATTCTCACACTGACCTTTCTGTCCTGGGCCTCCTCCATTGTCAGAGTGAGGCCCAGCGCAAGTTGGAGGAACAGCACCTCATATTCCGCTTGGGCAGCTTACACCCCATCGGTATGAACATTGACTTCTCCAACTTCAGGTAGCAACACTACTGAAAACCTGGCCCTTGCTCCACCCACGCTCTCCCCCACTTGCCAGCGGCCCACCTGGACTGATTTACACTCCTTTCCTCCGGCTTCACAAGTCGAGCCTCTTCTATCCTTACCTCACTCACACTTTTGGGGTTGTCCCACTGTAGGAGCTAATTCAAGAGTTCTCCCGAGTTTCCCCTGATTCGAACTCGGAGATTTACGGTAATGGCCGCTCGTGGGTACCCGGGGATCTCGTGGACATTTTTCAACATGTTGAAAAATCTTCACGAGTCTTCCCGAGCTTACCGCATTTCCCGAGTACCTGCCGTTAGCGTTACGAGCCGCTAAGAGACGTCCCCGAGCTCCGACGTACCCGCTACGTATGCGCTCGTACAGTGGGACAGCCCCTTTGTCTTTCCACCTCTGGCCTCTGTCTACACATCTGCCAATCAAAACTACTCTCGCCTGTATCCACCTATCACTCGCCAGTCTTGCCCCTCCCCTCCTCCAGCTTCCCCCACCACAATCTGAAGAAGAGTCCCCACCCAAAACGTCACCTATCCACGTTCTCCACAGATGCTGCCTGACCCGCTGAGTTACTCCAGCACTCTGTGAAACGTCACCTATCCATGTTCTCCACAGATGCTGCCTGACCCGCTGAGTTACTCCAGCACTCTGTGAAACGTCACCTGTCCATGTTCTCCACAGATGCTGCCTGACCCGCTGAGTTACTCCAGCACTCTGTGAATCGTCACCTATCCATGTTCTCCACAGATGCTGCCTGACCCGCTGAGTTACTCCAGCACTCTGTGAAACGTCACCTATCCATGTTCTCCACAGATGCTGCCTGACCCGCTGAGTTACTCCAGCGTTACTCTGTGTGTTCACCCTGTTGTGCTGTGGATTGTCACTGTGATCTCCAGGTTTGGCCCAAGTGCTGGGATGACATTAGTCAGGAGCTGCCGCTGCAGGTGTACTGTGTGGTGCGGAGAAGGGGAGTGGAGATTCCACATCTAACATCGATCACCTCCTCCGCTGTGACAATATTGATGGAGACAGGCAGGCCAGGAGATTGGATGTGGACCGCTGTATAGATGAAATACATCCTTGGAAATCACCTTTTGAAATGAAAATGAGCTTGTCACTCGACATTAGTGATGTATGCTGTCACCATTCACAGTACATTCTAGGCAGTGTCGTTATATTCAACATTCATTATCCTGACACTCTGATTCAGCTGACTGAGAGATGTTCCCATTCTCACCCGCAGAGTTGCATCCTCACACACGGGTCCAACCTGCTTGCAGGGATATGGGGAGAAGGCAGGAACGGATGATCAGTCATGCTCACATTGAATGGCGGTGCTGGCTCGAAGGGCCAAATGGCCTACTCCTGCACCTATTATTTATTGTCTATTGTGTGCAGCATAGGTTCACCAGGTTAATTCCCTGGGTGGTGGGACTGATATATGATGAAAGAATGGATCGACTGAGCTTGTATTCATTGGAATATAGAAGGATGAGAGGTTATCTTATTAAAACATATAAGATTATTAAGGGTTTGGACACGCTAGAGGCAGGAAACATGTTCCCGATGTTGGGGGAGTCCAGAACCAGGGGCCGCATTTCAAGAACAAGGGGTAAACCATTTAGAACGGAGATGTGGAAACACTTTTTAACCCAGAGGGTTGTGAATCTGTGGAATTCTCTGCCTCAGAAGGCAGTGGAGGCCGATTCCCTGGATACTTTCAAAAGAGAGTTAGATAGAGCTCTTAGGGCTAACGGAATCAAGGGATATGGGGAGAAGGCAGGAACGGGGTACTGATTGTGGATGATCAGCAATGATCCCAGTGAATGGCGGTGCTGGCTCGAGGGACCAAATGGCCTACTCCTGCACCTATTGTCTATTGTTTATTATCTCTAAAGTAAACGAGATGTTGGATTATAGATTGACCGGTGGGACAGAGCTGAATGTATCGGCAGTGGAACATAGCAGTACGTTGGAAGGAGGAGACTTCTGTCTTGCCATTGGTGAACACTCAATATGTGATTCAAGTAACGAGTTGGGTTCATTTCCTTTAATATTGAGAATCTATGGGATCAGGAGACAGGTTATTACTGCTTCACATTTAAACTCTGCTTTTTCTGTAATCAGACTCTGGCATTATCAGTGACTGCAGCAGCTGAAGAGAGACCATTGCCTTCATATTGAACCTCACCTAGAGCCAGGATATTGCAACGTGCTTCACAGCTAATCAAGTACCGTTCCAGGGTTATTCTCCGCCTGCAGGCCACTGTAGCAAAGCTGTAAACGGTCAAACGCCACAGACAGCACAAAGATCGTCAGTCTGGGGCACAGGAGGACCACATTGTAGCTGTTCACTTCAGTTTATTGTCACGTGTACCGAGGTATAGTGAAACGCTTTTTGCTGGTGCCAACCAGTCAGCGGAAAGACAATAAATGATTACAATCGAGCCGTGTACAGGTACATGATAAAGGGAATAATGTTTGATGCAAGATAAGGCCCAGTAAAGTCTGCAGCACCTGGCATTTCCTCGCCTCCAGCTCTCCGCCCCCCCCCCCCCGTATCTGGTTTCCTCATCGGCTAATTGACATGTGATGGCACCTCTGTTTCTGGCCATTCAGATGATCCACAACCCTCGGCTCTTCCAAAAGAGCACTATAGCAGTTGCTGGAGGATGTCAGCATGTCAGGCAGCATCTTTGGAAGGGGAAACAGGGGCAACATTTTAATCAATAGCCAATCATCCAAAGATCATCCTGGTCTGATCTGCCGCCTGCTTCCAACATTCCCTGTTCACATCTTAACCTTTTCCAGAATATAGACACAAAAAGCCGGAGTAACTCAGCGGGTCAGGCAGGCAGCATCTCTGGAGAGAAGGAATGGGCGACGTTTCGGGTCGTGACCAGACTGGTTAGGGATAAGAGAAACAAGAGATATAGATGATGATGTAGACAGATAAAGAACATTTCATGAATGATATGAAAACAAGTTACGATGATAAAGGAACCAGGCCGTTGTTCGCTGCTTGTTGGGTGAGAACAAGAAGCTGGTGCGAGGGATAGAGACAATAGACGCGGGAGAGGGAGAGGGAGAGGGAGAGGGAGAGGGAGAGGGAGAGGGAGAGGGAGAGGGAGAGGGAGAGGGAGAGGGAGAGGGAGAGAGAGAGGGAGAGGGAGAGGGAGAGGAGAGGGAGAGGGAGAGGGAGAGGGAGAGGGAGAGGGAGAGGGAGAGGGAGAGGGAGAGGGAGAGGGAGAGGGAGAGGGAGAGGGAGAGGGAGAGGGAGAGGGAGAGGGAGAGGGAGAGGGAGAGGGAGAGGGAGAGGGAGAGGGAGAGGGAGAGGGAGAGGGAGAGGGAGAGGGAGAGGGAGAGGGAGAGGGAGAGGGAGAGGGAGAGGGAGAGAGAGAGAGAGAATGCCGGGGCGACCTGGACTGGCCTTTTCCAGCAATGATTGAGTTATTGCAGCTGCCCGGTGTATAGTGTAGCATTTATTGCCACGTTTTCCCTATTGCTGAGTACATGTGGCCACCCACTTCACCACGACCGACTGCTGCCAGGCACACAGCCACGTACGTATCTCACCACTTCATCAGCTGTTGAATTCCAATTTCCTCTCTGCTGTACTGCTGGGTATAATAACAGTGTCAATGACCACGTCTGCGGTCCACACTTGTGTGTACAGCCACACAGCTCCTTCAGCTATTTAATCACCATCTCTGAGAGTAACATAAAGAGCAAGTCTCAAACATGTCTGTTGTCCCCACAGAGTACTTCCCTGGATTAATTTTTAAAAGTGCAGGTTATTCGAGGTAGAATTGCAGCGTAATGACTTTACATCCAACTTTAATCAAAGTCTCTGCCATTTTACTCACAGGGAAATTATTGACGGCTCATATTTTATGTTCCCAGTTTTTTTTTTTAAAGAGGGATCCTGACGCTCGAGACTAATTTTTAAATCACAGCCTGGTGAAATATTGGCAAAGTCTCATCGATTTTCATTTCTGCAGAAGTAGTTTCCTGAGTCGGCAGAAAAAACCCTTGCTTCAGTTCATCTTGTGCAGAAATCAGATGCAGTGCTGGGGCAGTGAAACCTCTGCACTCTCTCTGGAACGATTACCAGCATAGCTTGTAGACAAACATACTGGAGAATCTCAGCAGGTCAGGCAGCATCTATGGAGCAAAGGAACAGGTAACGTTTCAGGTCGAGACGTCCATAGATGCTGCCTCACCCGCTGAGTTTCTCCAACATTTCTGGTCGACCGTCGATTTTTCCAGCATCTGCAGTTCTTTCTTAAACCAACATAACTTCATCAATTCCTGAAGTTCACCTTCAATGAGAGATGCTGAGTTGTGGAGTTAGTGTAAACAGTTGTTCTCCATCTGTGTTGGAGGTTTTCTGTAATCTATGAGGGATGTAAGCGTATTGTGTAACCAATAGAAATGGAATGGTCTTGGAATCCTGGAGAAGTACAGCATGGAAACAGGCCCTTCGGCCCACAGAGTCCATGCTGACCAGCGATCACCCATACACACTAGTTCCACGTGATTCACTCCCTACACACTAGGGGCAATTTACAGAGGGCCGATTAACCTACGTCTTTGGGACGTGGGAGGAAACCTGAGCACCCGGAGAAACCCACACAGCTACAGGGAGAACGTGCAAACTCCACACAGACAGCACCCAAGGTCAGGATCGAACCCGGTTTCTGGCGCTGTGAGGCAGCAGCTCTACCCGCTGCACCACCGTGCTGCCCTAACACTGATTTTATTCTCGATCCCTATCTCGAGGAATACGCGGTCACTGGGAGAACGTACAAACTCCGTACAGACAGCATCTAGTCGGGATCGAACCTGGGTCTCCAGCGCTGCATTGACTGTAAGGCACCAACTCTACCGCCGCTCATAGTTAGTTCTCCCAGAAATCGCTTTTTCCATTCTATGATAAGAACCAATTAATTTGAAACTAAAACCCCCAAGTTTCTTTAACCGGAGGTTTCTGGTAGAGACAGTGATGAGCTGGACGTGTGGCCCTCACCCTGACCACCCGAGCACTCCCCCCCCCCCCATCACCACCCACACCACCCACCCACCCTCACCCTCACCCTGACCACCTGAGCACTCCCTCCCTCACCCTCACCCTCACCCCCCCACACTCACCCCCCACACTCACCCTCACCACCCTCACCCCCTCCCCCCATCACCACCCACCCACCCACCCTCACACTCACCCTCCCCACCCACCCTCACCCTCACCACCCGAGCACTCCCTCCCTCACCCTCACCCCACCCCCATCACCCACCATCACCACCCACTCACCCTCACCACCCACACTCACCACCCACCCTCACCCACCCTCACCCCCCCTACACCCACCCTCACCCCCCACCCCCCCCATCACCACCCACCACCCACCCTCACCACCCACACCCTCACCCTCAGTCACCAGTCAATTTGTCTAATGGTCATGCACCAACAACGGGACAATTAACTTCTTACTGGCTTCATTTCTAAAGCCCCACAAACAGATAATCAATAATCAATAACACAATCGATTGATCACCAGTACTAGTGCGATCATGATTGGTGCTCTGGACTGTGATCTAGACTATTAACCACAACATCTAACCTCTTGTGGCCCCTTTAACTCAAAGCTGTCGAGTAAATTCAACACTGAAACCTTCAACACAGGAGTAAATTAATATTAATGAAATTTTAATTCTGAATAGAAAAAAGATCATCCAACAAACCGCCGTCAGGCTGACTGCTGTACATTTGACATCTCATCATCTATCAAGTCACAGAATCTGACGTGGAGATTACAGCAAATATTAATATTTAAAACCAGCTGAACATTGACTGCTGCTGCCGATTCGTCCACATACCCTGAACAATCGCATAGACTAAACCTCCAACACTTGGCAGAGAATACTTGCTTCTACTGTACATTGTAATCCGTTTGTGAAACTGCTTTTCAGACAGCAATGGAAATGAGTTCATGTTTGTGAAATAAAAAGGCAATAATTCAGAGTGGAACTAAAAACCAGGGAAGGAAATCCAGAAAACAATGTTTTAGATTATATTACGAGATTAAAAATTAAAATCATGCTTCGATTGCTAAGCTTTCTCCCGAAAAGACAAGAATTATTTGTTCATAACACAGAATTTTCAAGGTGCTTCATGGTGCAAAATGAATTGATTTCTTCACAATCCTGCTCCACAATTTGCACCTTAATTCTCTGGATGCCTGCACTGCTAAAGGCATCGCAAGGTCACCCAGTAAATAACGAGACCCACTCAGTATCTCAAATAGAATAAGCATCAAGAGATGAGTTTAATATAGTCGTGTTCACAGATCATCCCATCTTAGCCCAAGGAGATGTGCGGTTTCTCATTTCCTGCCACACTACTGCCCACACCCACACCGCCCACACCCACCCACACCGCCCACACCCACACCGCCCACACCCACACCGCCCACACCCACACTGCCCACACCGCCCACACGCACACCGCCCACACCCACACCGCCCACACCCACACCGCCCACACCCACACCGCCCACACCCACACCGCCCACACCCACACCGCCCACACCCACACCGCCCACACCCACACCGCCCACACGCACACCCACACCTCCCACACCCACACCGCCCACACCCACACCGCCCACACCGCCCACACCCCCCACACCCACACGCACACCCACACCGCCCACACCCACACCCACACCGCCCACACCCACACCCCCCACACCCACACCGCCCACACCCACACCCCCCACACCCCCCACCGCCCACACCGCCCACACCGCCCACACGCACACCCACCACCCCCCACACCCCCACACCCACACCGCCCACACCCACACCCCCCCCCCCCCCCCCCCCCCCCCCCCCCCACCCCCCCCCCCCCCACCCCCCCCCCCCCCCCCCCCCCCCCCCCCCCACCCCCCCCCCCACCCCCCCCCCCCCCCCCCCCCCCCCCCACCCCCCCCCCCCCCCCCCCCCACCCCCCCCCCCCCCCCCCCCCCCCCCCCCCACCCCCCCCCCCCCCCCACCCCCCCCCCCCCCCCCCCCCCCCCCACCCCCCCACCCCCCCCCCCCCCCCCCCCCCCCCCCCCCCCCCCCCCCCCCCACCCCCCCCCCCCCCCCCCACCCCCCCCCCCCCCCCCCACCCCCCCCCCCCACCCCCCCCCCCCCCCCCCCCCCCACCCCCCCCCCCCCCCCCCCCCCCACCCCCCCCCCCCCCCCACCCCCCCCCCCCCCCCCCCCCCCCCCCCCCCCCACCCCCCCCCCCCCCCCCCCCCCCCCCCCCACCCCCCCCACCCCCCAACCCCCCCCCCCCCCCCCCCCCCCCCCCCCCCCCCCCCCCCCCCCCCCCCCCCCCCCCCCCCCCCCCCCCCCCCCACCCCCCCCCCCCACCCCCCACCCCCCCCCCCCCCCCCCCCCCCCCCCCCCCACCCCCCCCCCCCCCCCCCCCCCCCCCCCCCCACCCCCCCCCCACCCCCTCCCCCCCCCCCCCCCCCCCCCCCCCCCCCCCCCGCACCCCCCCCCCCCCCCCCCCCACCCCCCCCCCCCCCCCCACCCACCCCCCCCCCCCCACCCCCCCCCCCCCACCCCCCCCCCCCCCCCACCCCCCCCCCCCCCCGCCCCCCCCCCCCCCCCCACCCCCCCCCCCCCCCACACCCCCCACACGCCCACACCGCCCACACCCACACCTCCCACACCGCCCACACGCACACCGCCCACACGCACACCGCCCACACCCCCCACACCCACACCCACACCGCCCACACCGCCCACACCCACACCGCCCACACGCACACCGCCCACACGCACACCGCCCACACCCACCACACCCCCCACACCGCCCACACCGCCCACACCGCCCACACCCACACCGCCCACACCCCCCACACGCACACCGCCCACACCCACACCCACACCCACACCCCCCACACCCACACCGCCCACCCCCACCACACCCACACCCCCCACACCCCCCCACACCCACACCGCCCACACCCACACCCCCACACCACTGCCCACACCCACACCACTGCCCACACCACACCACCCACACCGCCCACCCCCACACCCACACCACCCACCACTGCCCAACTACTGCCCACAATCACCACCCAACAGCCCGTGTGAATTGGAGCTTTGTTTAGCTCCAGCATTCCCAAAACCAATTCTAACAAACAGGCAAATTGACTGAAATGATGTTATTCACGGAGGGCAAATCATGGCTTTGCGTCAAATTGAAAATTGGTCATTTGTGAAATGATTCACATTCATTTAATTTTGGGCATTCAGATTGTATTTGTCTAATTTCTTTGTTTTACAAATGAGTGCCATTGACCTAATAATGTGATTGGATGCCAACTGTTGCAGTCACCGTGCCAGCTGTAATATGAAACATATCACCAACCCGCTGCAGCATAAATATCTACAAGTGGCCAATGCCAACGGTGTCATACATCATTCATCCTCCTACACTCTCCCTGCAACAGTGCCCAGCATGGGTCAGTAACACACACAGCACCAGGGTTGGCAAACCCAGGTGAATACCTCCTACACTCTCCCTGCAACAGTGCCCAGCATGGGTCAGTAACACACACAGCATCAGGGTTGGCAAACCCAGGTGAACTCTGAACATTTGCCACACGTGTACCATCGGCACCACTGTGAAGATAGTACACGTCTCAGTCTGAAGAAGGGTCTCCACCCAAACCATCACCCATCCCTTCTCCACAGAGATGCCGCCTGTCCCGCTGAGTTACTCCAGCACTTTGTGTCTATCTTCGGTGTAAACCAGCATCTGCAGTTCCCTCCTACCCGTTGTGAAGGGCCGTGCAGTACAGTGTTATATTGTGTTCTGACATTAAAGAATAGTTTCATTATCACGTTAGTTAAACCATTCCACTGGGAAATGAAACCAGCTCTTTAATCAATGGCCATTTTTAAGTTGTGTGTAGCACAAAATCAATTTGCTCAAAAACCTTTCATATCTTTTCATTAATTAACTGTCGAGGGGAAAATATATGAATTATCCGGGTTTAATCAACCAGATCAGAATGGGACATTGTTGATCCCATCCCATCTGCAGAGCCTGTGTCAGCGGTGATCAATATGTGTAGATGTTTCTACAATGCAGGGTGGTTCCAGTCCCCTTGCACCCACTCACCCTGCAGCTGACCGACTACATCCCCATATTTAAATACATTAACGTTTTACAGTCATGATGAATTGATTACATATAGTGCAGCGCTGGAAACATTCTGAGATACCGTCCAACCAGGCGGTCTCAGTCAAGCAGCTCTCTGCAGCCAATGGAGATGCATTCATAATTTAACATTCTTATCAGCCTCAACATCCTCCAGCAGCTCCTCACGGCTGAGGGAGGGTTGAGCTTCTCTGAGCCAAAGGCAGACAAATGGGACGAGGCACTGGTCCAACTTGGTCGACAAGGGCAAGGTATCTAGGTGTTTACAAGAGAGAGTTAGATAGGGCTCAGGGTTAACGGATTCAAGGGATATTTCCACCCAGAGAGTTGTGAATCTGTGGAATTCTCTGCCACAGAAGGCAGTGGAGGCCAATTCACAGGATGTTTTCAAGAGAGAGTTAGATTTAGCTCTTGGGGTTAAAGGAATCAAAGGATATGGGGAGAAGGCAGGAACGGGGTACTGATTGTGGATGATCAGCCATGATCATATTGAATGGCAGTGCTGGCTCGAAGGGCCGAATGGCCTACTCCTGCACCTGTTTCAGTGTTTCTAACGACCCGTTTCCCAGCTGTGGAACTGACCCATTACTAGATGAAAGCCATTGTCTAGGGGTATGCTCCACATCACATCACTGAGCCTCAGCAAAAAGACACAGAAAAATCAACAAGAATATAATTCCTCATGATTATAATTCCCTTTATCAGCCACTGGAACACCGTGGAACCGCTAGCACACTAGCACACTGCCTGCTCGAACTGAAGTGGAATGAGTTGGGCTTAAGCATGTTGTGGAGAGGGGGCATGTAAATCCTTGTGGTTTATGCTGGGCCTGGTGTTTAGAGAGACGCTCACATCTTCCCACACACACCTGCCCTGACCCCAGCAATGCAGGGAAGGCAGCACCTGCTGGAGTTCGGCTTCAAACTCACATTACACCAAGCATGAGAGGGAGACCACCATGGGGGGCTTCACTGTGGGATGGAGAAACGCACACACACGTGCACGCACATGCACGCACATGAAGACACACACGCACAGGCACACGCGCATGCACACACGGGCACATGCATGCGCACACGGGCACATGCGTGCACACACGGGCACATGCATGCGCACACAGGCACATGCATGCGCACACACATGCACACACAGGCACATGCCTGCACACACGCACAAACCTTTGTATCACCTTTACACAGACATTCCTGCTGGTTTAAAATAACAGATCTAATGACAGCAACTTAAATAGTGTTGCACAGCATGGAAACAGGCCCTTCAGCCCAACTTGCCCATGTTTGCTAAGGTGTCTCATCAAAGCTAGTTCCACCTGCCATCGTTTGGCCCAGATCCCTCTAAAACTTTCCTATCCATGTACCTGTCCAAATGTCTTCAATGTTATAGTCACAGCCTCAACAACCTCCTCTGGCAGCTTGCTCCATACACCCACCACCCTCTGTGTGGAAAATGTCGCCCCTCAGGTTCCTATTACATCTCTCCCCCCCCCCCTCCTTAAAACTGTGCCACCTGGTTCATGATCCCTCTACCTTGGGTTGAAAGGTGAGTGCATTCAGCACCTGCAGTTATGTTGCCTGTCCCGCTGAGTTACTCCAGCATTTTGTGTCTAAACCATCACCTGCAGTTCCTTCCTACTTATTTATTCCCTATTTGTTCCCCATCACACAGCTCTGTACATTCACCGCCAGCCTCCTGCTCTCCAAGGTATAAAGTCCCAGCCGGCCCAACCTTGTTAGATTTGAAATCCAAAAGGCTACAACTTAAAGTAAAATGAATGAATGAATACGTTTATTGGCCAAGTATTCACATACAAGGAATTTGCCTTGGTGCTCCGCCCGCAAGTGACAACATGACATAGTGACAGATGGGAATGACACATAAAACATTAAACATTCATAATAAAACATTGTTGATTAAACATGTGAACCATAAAGTCATGCCTCGAATAATACAATTATAACCTCAATGTAAACATCTACAGCCACTGAACGAAACCACAGCTAGTTAGTTTCACCATGTCCCAGGTATAAAACAGCAAAGTGATTTCGTTTGACTCGGGATCGATTCCAATTCATCTTCATAACTCACAATAATATCGTCACGTCACAGGATATCAAAAAGAATCCTAAAAAGTAGAAGAGCCTTCAACATATAAATAATAACACAATGTGGCCCCTTGTGTTCAATCTCCCCATGTGGCAGCTGACACATCCAAGCTTGTGAATCCGTTCACTCCAACTGTTCAGACGCTAGAATAGAACAAAACTCTGGGGATTGTAATTATCACAAAGGTCTCTGGTTACCAAAGTGGGGCCCAATATTGATGGGGGCTGCATCCTTCACCAGCCCAGCCCGTGTTCACAAGTGTGAAGGAGGCATGTGGGGAAATCCAATCAGTAAAGCATGGGCGGATCGAACCAATTTGCACCCCACTAATAGCCGTAGACAACAAGTCTGTGCGGACGGATCAGTTTGTACAGATCCTGTGCCCTGGTATCACAGTGTCTTGGAGCTGGATGCTGATCAAATCTACATCCAGACTGTCACAGCTAAATTGCACAAATCACAATTTGTTCCTTTAGAGTCGTGCACAATAGAGACAGGATCTTGTTGCAGGGATCAGGTGCACAGAATGGAATTAATTAGGAGCAGAGGGCAAGGGGACATTCAATCACAGGGCAAGGTGGTCATCGGAACCAGTCCCATCATCAGCTGTAGAGGCTGCAGCTCTGGGTCAGTGGGAACTAGGGGTCACTGGTACGTTCCTGCCACACACACACACACACACCTAGCCAAGTCTCCACCTCACTACTGCCCAGAGAGAGAGGAACTGAATCACTGGTCAATGTTGACAACTTCATCAAACCTCCACTGGACAGTTCTAATGAAACGTGTGTTATAAGATTGTTAAGGGCTTGGACACGATGTTGGGGGAGTCCAGAAACAGGGGCCACAGTTTCAGAATAAGGGGTAGGCCATTTAGAACAGAGATGAGGAAACAATTCTTCAAACAGAGAGTTGTGAGTCTGTGGAATTCTCTGCCTCAGAGGGCGGTGGAGGCCAGTTCTCTGGATGCTTTCAAGAGAGAGCTAGAAAGGTCTCTTAAAAATAGCAGAGTCAGGGGATATGGGGAGAAGGCAGGAACGGGGTACTGATTGGGGATGATCAGCCATGATCACATTGAATGGCGGTGCTGGCTCGAAGGGTCGAATGGCCTACTCCTGCACCTATTGTTATTGTCTATTGCCACCAAGCTGGGGGGGGGGGTGGGAGTGGGGACACGCCCGCCCCCTCTGCCTTCAGCCCGTGGCTGACAGTGAGAAAGGTCAAAGCTGTCAGAGTGAAGCCTTCTCTCTCACACATCACATTGTGCTGCTGCTGCTGCTGCTGCTGCTGCTGCTGCTCTGGGCCCTCAATACATCCAACACAATACTCAGAGGCTTTCCCTCACCCTAACCCGCACCAGAGGGTGTGAGCTATAGAGAGATCTTATAGAGGTGTATAAAATCATGAGAGGAATAGATCGGGTAGATGCACAGAATCTCTTGCCCAGAGTAGGGGAATCGAGGACCAGAGGACATAGGTTCAAGGTGAAGGGGAAAAGATTTAATAGGAAACTGAGGGGCAACTTTTCCCACACAGAAGGAGGTGGGTGTATGGAACAAGCTGCCAGAGGAGGTAGTTGAGGCTGGGACTATCCCAACGTTTAAGAAACAGTTAGACAGGTACATGGATAGGACATGTTTGGAGGGATATGGACCAAACGTGGGCAGGTGGGACTAGTGTAGCTGGGACATGTTGGTCGGTGTGGGGCAAGTTGGGCCGCAGGGCCTGTTCCCACACTGTATCACTCTATGATGCTGTGCCGTGGGGAGAGTAGCAGTGAACACTGACCACACTTCATGTATGTAGCACATTGAACATGTTAACTGTCTACATGTTGGTATGGATGAAAGATAAGCAACTGCACAGCACCACTAGTTTGCCCAGGGATGACCAGTGGGGGGAGGGTGGTCAGTGATGTCCAGTCACGGCACATTCTGCGGCCCACAGCATGCAGTGGACATTACCCAGGGTGTGAGTGAGCAGAATCATTGCAACACCGGCTGTAACACCACACTTGGTACTTTACTCGATCCCAAACAAAGCCCTTGCAGAAACACACCAGAGGGGACTGAATAAATCAGCCAGTGTACAATCAGGAGGGGGGGGGGGACTGGGGGGGACACTGGGGGGGGGGGGGGGGACACTGGGGGGGGGACACTGGGGGGGGGGGGGGGGGGGGACACTGGGGGGGGACACTGGGGGGGGACACTGGGGGGGGGACACTGGGGGGGGGACACTGGGGGGGGGGGGCACTGGGGGGGGGGCACTGGGGGGGGACACTGGGGGGGGGGCACTGGAGGTACATGGGCCTCTGAGTGTACAGGTAGCACTAACTGGTTAACACACAACAAAGGCTTTTCACTGTACCTCGGTACACGTGACATTAAACTAAACGCAACTCATGCCTTCCCCCGCCCACAAAGATGGGTGTAGGGAACCTCTAAAACCATCATGCCTCCTACCTTTGGCAAGCACAGCTGGGGCGAGGGTCCCGCAAGTCATCCTGTGACTCCATCTGTTTTAAATTCAAAACACCAACATTGAACAGTTGCCAGGAGTATCCAAGATAAAGTATTCAAGCGAAAAGCATCTTGTTCGTTGACCAAAGAAACAAACTGTTTAACTGGAAGTGTTTAAGAAGGAACTGCAGATGGTGGAAAATCGAAGGTAGACAAAAATGCTGGAGAAACTCAGCGGGTGCAGCAGCATCTATGGAGCGAAGGAAATAGGTAACGTTTCGGGCCGAAACCCCGAAGGGAAATAGGTAACGTTTCGGGCCGAAACCCCTTGGGTTTCGACCCGAAACGTTGCCTATTTCCTTCGCTCCATAGATGCTGCTGCACCCGCTGCGTTTCTCCAGCACTTCTGTTTACCTGGAAGTCGGGTCCAGTAAACCTGCCAAATGGAGACGATTATTTTCTATAAATACATAATAATCAAGAGTGCAAACAGCAAATGATGGGTCATTTTTAAACAGATCGTGTGTTTCTGGAATATACAATACAACGTCAGCATTCATGAACGAAAATGTTAGGTTTATTGGCCAAGTACTCACATACAAGGAATTTGCCTTGGTGCTCCGCCCGCAAGTGACAACATGACATGCAGTGACAGCTCTCTCTCACGGTGGTGCTCCCAACACACAAGGCATCTGCTACAACTATTCACCAACAACATCCCTGTAGACATGGACAATGCACCGTTCCAGCAAGATTGGTTTTCAATCTAAAGGAGTTAAAACACTAACAGAATGTATTTAGAGATTCTGCATTACAACTGTCTTCATGTTCACAGTATCTTGTGGCTTAAGCTGGCTGCCCAGTCCCACACATACAGAGGGCAGCATCATCTGATCCACAACTCCTTACTCCTTCACGAGGCTAGTGCAAGTTTCCACGCACCACCATTTGTTAAGGAGACTTCTAGCATTACTTCATTGGGCGTTATTTAGGGTTGGTAAGGATTTTGATGCTTAAAAGATTAGTTTTTACACTATTTTGCACTATACACAAACTAGACAACACACTCCACCATTACTAATATGACAGAAAGAGAGCTAGATAGGGCTCTTAAAGATAGCGGAGTCAGGGGATATGGGGAGAAGGCAGGAACGGGGTACTGATTGGGGATGATCAGCCATGATCACATTAAATGGCGGTGCTGGCTCGAAGGGCCGAATGGCCTACTCCTGCACCTATTGTCTATTGACATATTCAGAAGGAGTTAACTGCGTATTGCAAGTTTTTAAATCTGGGCTATAATTCAATCATTGTTTAGGATTCATCAAGTGAAGTTGATGATTCCACCCGGCATCTACAGCACCAAGGATGAGATGAGGAAAGAGATCTCCAGAGGGTCACAGCCACAGAGCAGGCACACAAACACCTTCAGCTTTGGATCAGAAACCAATGTTACTTTACTTGTGTCGGAAGGAACTGCAGATAGACACAAAATGCTGGAGTAACTCAGCGGGTCAGGCAGCATCTATGGAGAGAATGAATAGGCAACGTTTTGGATCTGAAGAAGGGTCTCGACCAGAAATGTCAACTCTTGGGATTGTTAATCTCTTTCAGTATGTTTTCAATGAATCAAGGCACAGTTTAGTACACTGGTGACAGTTCCATGTGCTTGAAACAGCTCCTGAGATGAAACACTTGCAGAACCGTGGAAGCAATGGCGATGGAACACGATTTAAATGTCAACGTTCACCAGCATCAAAGGGAATCTGATTTAGGATTAAATGGGAGCAAATAGATAACAGGGAGGACGTTAGATTTGCTAAAAGCTAGCTCATTAAAAGATATTTTGTCGTGAGTTACAGCTGGAAAATGTCACCTTTGAAACCGATTCAGCATTAATTTCCCTAAAAATAACTTTCTTGTGCGGTTTGATGAATCATCTGGCATTATAAGGGGCATCTCCATTGGTGTTGAGAGAATCAGCGATGCTTCTCTCTCCCACTCTGCACAAGATGAGCAATCTGTCATATGGTAAACATGCCTGACTTTCTAAACCACTTGAGAACATTCGCTGCCCTGTGATGGTGGCTCATCTCCACATCCTGGGCACCATCTTCTGCTCTCCTGGTGGTCAAGTCAACAGCAATGCCCCTGTGCTATAATCAGAGTCACCCAGCACAGAAACAGGCCCTTCAGCCCACTTGTCCATGCTGACCAACATGCCCCATCTACACTAGTCCCACCCCGACCAACATGCCCCATCTACACTAGTCCCACCCCGACCAACATGCCCCATCTACACTAGTCCCAGCCCGACCAACATACCCCATCTACACTAGCCCCACCCCGACCAACATGCCCCATCTACACTAGTCCCACCCCGACCAACGTGCCCCATCTACACTAGTCCCACCCCGACCAACATGCCCCATCTACACTAGTCCCACCTGCCCGCGTTTGGCCCATATCTCTCCAAACCTGTCCTATCCATGTCCAATGCCATTACAGAAAAAGTATAACACAGCAAAGATGAGCGGGAAGTCAGATGATTGGCAAATTTTAAAGAGCAACAGAAGATAACCAAAAAGGCAATACAGGGAGAAAAGATGAGGTACGAAGGTAAGCTAGCCAAGAATATACAGGAGGATAGTAAAAGCTTCTTTAAGTATGTGAAAAAGAAAAAATTAGTTGGACCCTTGAAGAC
Source organism: Amblyraja radiata (assembly GCF_010909765.2). Taxonomy (NCBI): domain Eukaryota; kingdom Metazoa; phylum Chordata; class Chondrichthyes; order Rajiformes; family Rajidae; genus Amblyraja; species Amblyraja radiata. The sequence goes on from NC_045977.1 coordinate 43,001,203, forward strand.
AGAAACAGACAAATTTATTATGGGGAACAAGGAAATGGCAGGAGTTGAACAGGTACTTAGGATCCGTCTTCACAAAGGAAGACTCCTGCACCTATTGTCTATTGTCAGTCCCAGCCTCAATCTAGCTTGTTCCACACACCACCCTCAGTGTGGAAAAGTTGCTCCTCAGGTTCCTATTAAATCTTTCCTCTCTCACCTTAAGCCTGTGTCCTCTGGTATTTGATTCCCCTGCTCTGGGTAAAAGACTGTGTTCAGCCCATCAGATCCCCTCATGATTTCATACACCTCACCAAGATCACCTCATCCTCCTGCACTCCAGGGAATAAAGTCCTAGCCTGCCCAACCTATCCTGTAGCTCAGACCCTCGTGTCCTGGCAACATCCCCATATATCGTCATCACTTGAGGGCGGAGCACCAAGGCAAATTCCTTGTATGGGAATACTTGGCCAATAAACTTATACATTCATTCACATATTCTCGGCACTTCCCGCTTAATGACACCCTTCCGCAAATCATCATTCTTGCCGTAGAGGGAGTACAGAGAAGGTTCACCAGCCTGATTCCTGGGATGTCAGGACTTTCATATAGGGATAGACTCGGCTTGCACTCGCTAGAATTTAGAAGATTGAGGGGGGATCTTATAGAAACTTACAATATACTTAAGGCTAGATGCAGGAAGATTATTCCCAATGTTGGGGAAGTCCAGAACAAGGGGTCACAGTTTAAGGATACGGGGGAAATCTTTTAGGACCGATATGAGAAAACCATTTTTTTTTACACAGAGAGTGGTGAATCTGTGGAATTCTCTGCCACAGAAGGTAGTTGAGGCCAGTTCATTGGCTATATTTAAGAGGGAGCTAGATGTGGCCCTTGTGGCTAAAGGGATCAGGGGGTATGGAGAGAAGGCAGGTACACGATACTGAGTTGGATGGTCAGCCATGATATTGAATGGCGGTGCAGGCTCGAAGGGCCGAATGGCCTACTCCTGCACCTATTGTCTATGTCTATCAGTGATCACCACACCTTGTACAATTATCACATAACATCCCAACTTCTACACTGAAAAACTTCTAAACTGACCGATGAAGTCCAATGGACCAAAATCCTTCTTGACTACCTTATCTACCTGTGACTCCGCCTTCAAGGAACCATGCACCTGTACTCCTAGATCCCTCTGCCCCAGAGCCCTGCCGTTCACTGTGAAAGTCAAAAGTGCAACACATCACACCTTTGTCTGAAGAGTTGGGAGATATCCACCCGTCCTAACCCTGCCGGCTGTTGAATGGCCTCTCATGCTTTCCCCTATAATGGCCACAAAGCCACAGGTCCCACTGCAGTCTGATCACTCACACTGTGTGCAGAGACTTCCCTCTGCTGGACACACATTTCATGAAACTTCAACCAGAGTCAAACAAGGACACCAGACGTGATATTAACTTCACCGTCACAACCAAAGATCCTATAGCGGAGCAAGATAGGATCTTTGGTCACAACCCCTCACCTCACGGGGGGGGGGGGGGGGGGGGGGGGAAGAGGGGAGCAATAGGGGGCCATCCAGGTGGGGAACAGGGGATGGGAAAAGACAGGTGCTTAGGGGCAAAAGGTGTGTGAAGGGGGGGTGTTAGAGTTGATCTAAAATTGTAGAATTCACTGTTCCTACCGCTGGGTTGTGAGCTGCTGCCCAGGTGGATCACGGGGTACTGATGCTGCACTCTGACAGTGGAGGAGGCCCAGGACAGTGAGGTGTGAATCCTGCTGGAGGCGATGGAAATGTCAGAGGATGATGTGTTGGATGTGGAGGCTGGAGTGGTGAAAGGTGAGGACCAGGGGATAGAGAGAGCGAGGGCAGAACCACATGACATGGGGGAGGGCATGTATAGCAGCAGGACTGTGCTGGACTTCCCCAGGTGGTGACTCTGCTCACTAAGTGGACCACAGTGGTGCAGAATGTGTGGACGTCAGAGTGATACAGCACAGAAACAGGCCCTTCAGTCCACCTTGCCCCCACCAGCCAACATGCCCCATCTACACTAGTCCCACCTGCCCACCTTTGGTCTATATCCCTCCACACCTGTCCTATCCATGTACCTGCCCAAGTGTTGTTTTTTTCAATGTTATAGTACCTGCCTCAACTACATCCTCTGGCAGCTCGTTCTGTACACCCACCTCCCTCTGTGTGAAAGTGCCCCCGCTGGGCAGAATGATACAAGGAATACGCCGGCCGAGTTTCCAGGGCCACGCAGCTCCCACACCCCCTGGGGTCGGCAGCTGAGCTGAACCAAGCCAGTCCTGAGCTGCTGCAATACCGCTCACGGCCATCAGAGGCCCTCGCCGAGCCGTGCAAAGGCAGGCAAATAGACAGGATGCTGGAGTACTGGAGTACTGGAGTAACTCAGTGGGTCAGGCAGCATCTGTGGAGAGAAGGAATGGGTGATGTTTCAGGGGCCGAGAGCAGACAGAGTCAGGGAAGAGGGAGAATGGTCCGAGAAAAGATACCTGTAACACCAACATAGAGATGTACAGCAGGGGAACAGGCCCTTCGGCCCACCTTGTCCATGCTGACCAAGGTGGCATATTGGGCCACGCCCATTTGGCCCAGATCCATCTTAGCCCTTCTGATCCTTACACTTGTCCCAATGTCTTTTAAAAGTAGGACACAAAGTTCTGGAGTAACTCAGCGGGTCAGGCAGCATCTGTGGAGAGCATGGATAGGTGGGGTGGGGGGAGTCAGTCTCAGTCTACCCCACGACAGAAGGGGGAGGAGTTGTACAGTTTGATAGCCACAGGGAAGAAGGATCTCCTGTGACGTTCTGTGCTGCATCTTGGTGGAACCAGTCTGTTGTTGAAGGTGCTCCTCAGGTTGACCAGTGTGTCATGGAGGGTGTGAGCTGTGTTGTCCAAGACCATCCCCCATGAATCCAACTCCACCAACTTCAGTAACCCCATTGTGAATATAGTTGCTTCCAAGGATGGAAAGGAAATCCCCATTTTACATCGACCTCGGGCGGGCGGGAAGAAGGGTTTCGGCCCGAAACGTCGCCTATTTCCTTCGCTCCATAGATGCTGCTGCACCCGCTGAGTTTCCCCAGCAATTTTGTGTACCGGGCGGGCGGGCGACCTGTTCAGTCTGTGGGTCCCAGTGAAGAGATGGCCAGGCACTGAGTTCCACAGTGTTTCCCTCCACATCTCCACGGGCCAGACTCGAGTATGTTAAACACCAACGTATCCCTAGTTTGAACGACAACATGACGGTAACACACGGATTTCCCAGTTACCTGCTGCCTTCCTAGTTCTGGCAACTTCTTTGCAGAGATTTGCTGCGGAGTTCTCGTGATGTTGCTAAAGGCCTGACCACGGCGGCATCTATCTCCCCGCCATGTCCACGCTCTCACCCAATTATACAATCAGCTGAACGGAATCACCCACCTGTGGCAGACTTCTACCAACCCCTCTAATAAACCAGAACCAGTGTGTTTCTGCGCGTTAGAAGCAGTGACAACAGTGACATTTCAGTTACAGTTTGTCTCTGATAGTCGATGATGCCACAGTTCGACAATTAAATCATTACATCCTGTCTTGATCCAAGACCACACCCCCAACTCCTGAAACATTACATCAAAATAGTTCAAGGCTTTGCTCATTCACACAAATGCAGCTGTCGCTGTGCCCATAGTTGCCGACAGACAGTTAAATAATCCGCTGCAAAAAGACACAGAGTGCTGGAGTAACTCAGCGGGTCAGGCAGCATCTGTGGAGAACATGGATAGGTGACGTTTCACAGAGTGCTGGAGTAACTCAGCGGGTCAGGCAGCATCTGTGGAGAACATGGATAGGTGACGTTTTGGGTCGGGACCTTTCTTCAGACTTCTTCACGAGCCTGAAGAATGGTCTCAGCCTGAAACATCATATCCTAACCATATTCTCCAGAGATGCTGCCTGACCCGCTGAGTTACTCCAGCACCTGCCCTGAATCAAGAAAACATTGGAAAATTATCACCGATGCGTCCACGTTTTCTAGAGCCACCTCCTTAAGTACCTGGGATGCAGACCTCAGGCCCTGGGGATTTATCATCCTTCAGTCCCATCAGTCTATGCAACACCATTTCCTGTCTAATGTGAGTTTCCTTCAGTTCCTCTGTCACCCTAGATCATCTGGCCACTACTATATCAGGAAGATTGTTTGTGTCCTCCTTAGTGAAGACAGATCCAAAGTACCTGTTCAACTTGTCTGCCATTTCCTTGTTCCCCATAATAAATTAACCCTTTTCTGTCTTCAAGGGGCCCACATTTGTTTTAACTAATTTTTTCCTCTTCACATACCTAAAGAAGCTTTTACTATCCTTGTTTATATTCTTGGCTAGCTTACCTTCGCACCTCATCTTTTCTCCCCGTATTGTCTTTTTAGTTACCTTCTGTTGTTCTTTAAACATTACCCAATCCTCTGGCTTCCTGCTCATCTTTGCTATGTTGTACTTCTCTTTTATTTTTATACTGTCCTTGACGTCCCTTGTCAGCCACGGTCGCCTCTTACTCCCCTTGGAATCTTTCTTCCTCTTTGGAATGAACTGATCCTGCACCTTCTGTATTATTCCCAGAAATACCTGCCATTATTGTTCCACTGTCATTCCT